>NC_036649.1:8249596-8305312 GCF_002806865.2 Cucurbita pepo subsp. pepo | reverse complement strand
CAGCGATACGTAAGGGGTTAAAGCAGACAACATCTACTGGCAGTGGGTTTTGATTGTTACAAATTGTATCAGAGCCAAACATTGGATGGTGTGCAAACGAGGACATGAACCTTCAAGGAGATAGATTGTGAGATCCCACAGTGGTTGGAATGAAGAACGAAACCTTCCTTTATAAGGGTGTGGAAACTTTTAGCGAGGCTGACTGACAATATGTGATGGGTTCAAGTTGATAATATTTACTAGCAGTTGATTTGGGCTGTTAACGTAGTTGTCGCGGAGATTCATGTTGTTGCTACTAATTTTACCATAGTTGTTCATTTATCATATTAAAATTCTTAAAGTTTACGAAGAAATTGGTTTGAACAAAGGCTAAAAAATGGGAAGAAATCTTTCCAAATAAATCGACATGAACGTAGCTTTAGTCTGGTCCGTCTCTTATTTCATTTTTTATTCCACACACATTCCTTTATTTCTTTATTATATATATAAATAAAAGTAATAATCATTTCTGGTGACGCGAGGATTTTGAGTCCTCTGCTCTAAACTGGTAACACGAAGATTTTTGGTCTTCTACTCTACCAACTGAGCTATACCGGTTGCCATCCTTATTTATTTTTATAGCAAACTAGTGAGACGAAGATCTTGAGTCCTCTACTCTACTAATTGAGCGATACCGACCATTTCTTACACATTATCTTTATTTATTTACTTTTTTTGATATATATAGATATAGTTATATTCATGTATAAAATTGAATTTATTCGGAAAAATATTAATTACCATTTTATAAATGGAATAAAAATATATTTCAATTATGGTATTTGTTTTATGTGGTATTTGTTTTATATGGTATTTGTTTTATATAGTATTTGTTGACCAACGTGCATTTTCGCGTGACTAGTATAAACTTAACGCCGTCAAGTCCACATCAACCAAAAGCTCACGGCCGTCACGCTCTTGACCTCTCTGTCTCTTCTTCCCCAACCAACCCACCATCTCCGGCACGTGACCACTGTCTCCAAAGCCTTAATCCAAACCTCCAGGCTCGGACAACCGTTTGCCCTCCGAACCTAAACCCCCTCAAACACAATAAACAAACAAATAAATGAATATTCTGCCATTAAAGAAAGGAAGAAGAGAAAGCGTTTTTTGGTTCGTTTGGTGTTGCAGAGAACTGAGAGCGGCTGTGGCTGTAGTCATTGAATCTTCTCTCTCAAGCCATTAAAGTTCTTCCAAAAGCAAAGCCAGTACAGAGATTGGAGATTTTGATTTTGATTTTTTTCTTCTTTTTTGTTTGAGGATTCTGTGATCTTTTCTCTGTTTGCGTCTTGTTGAAGCTAATCGATCTCGCGGTTTGGGAGTTTTTTTTGTTTTTGATCTCTCTTTTGCAGGTTTCCGCCATTAATATAGAGGTTTCTCACGAGATATCCTCCTTCATTTTCAACCTATTGTTTGTTTATCACGGGAAAGAGTTCTTGAAGTATCCAGTTGGTTGCACTATTTAACTGTGTTGTGTTTGTGTTGGTTTCTCTCTATCAGAGCTTGCTGTTGCTCTAATGTTGGAGGAGAAGAAGCAGAGGGATTTGAGGATGCGGATGAGGAGCTATGTTGTGATTTTGTTGTGTCTGGTGCAATGCTGTTGGTTTTCGGATGCGATTGTGGATCCGATTGATTTTTTGGCTCTGCAATCGATACGGAAGGGTTTGGAGGATTTGCCGGGCTCTAATTTCTTCGCGTCTTGGGATTTCACGGCTGATCCTTGTAATTTCGCCGGTGTTTTCTGTGATTCTGATAAGGTCGTTGCCCTAAACCTAGGGGATCCTCGTGCTGGTTCGCCTGGTTTGGTTGGCCGGATCGATCCTGCCATTGGCAAGCTCTCAGCACTCACAGAGTTCACCATTGTTCCTGGTCGAGTCTTTGGAGCTCTGCCAGAATCTCTCTTCCAACTGAAGAACCTCCGTTTTCTCGCTATCAGTCGGAACTTCATCGCTGGTACTCTCCCGGCGAATCTCGGCCAGCTTCGGAGCTTGAGGACTCTGGACCTCAGTTACAATCAACTCACCGGAGAAATTCCTCGATCTATTGGAACGATCACGGAGTTATCCAATGTCATCCTCTGCCATAATCGCCTCACAGGTTCAGTCCCTATGTTTCCGTTCCGTAGCCTTAATCGTCTTGATCTGAAGCACAACAATCTCACCGGGCCTCTTATCCCGGACTCTCTTCCGCCTTCTCTCAACTACCTCTCTCTCTCATGGAACCGCCTCAACGGCCCCGTCTTCCGCCTCCTCAGCCGCCTCGACCAGTTGAACTACCTCGACCTCAGCATGAACCAGTTCACCGGAACCATTCCAACTCAGATCTTCAGTTTCCCGATCGTCAACCTCCAGTTGCAACGGAACCTCTTCACCGGCCCGATCCAGCCGGTTGATCAGGTGGCGATCCCGACTGTCGATCTCAGCTACAACCGTTTCTCGGGTCCAGTATCGGCAATGTTTTCCTCCGTGCAGAATCTTTACCTGAACAACAACCGCTTCACCGGTGAAGTTCCAAACAGCCTTGTGGATCGATTGTTGGCTGCGAATATTCAAACTCTGTATTTGCAGCACAATTTTCTGACCGGAATCGAGATCAATCCGACGGCGGAGATTCCTCTGAGTAGCTCCTTATGTTTGCAGTACAATTGTATGGTGCCACCAATACAGACGCCGTGTCCAGAGAAGGCCGGCAAACAGAAAACCAGGCCGACGGAGCAGTGCGGCGAGTGGAGAGGGTGAAATCTGGAAATTCACATACTACATCAGGGGCATAAGTGGAAGAAAGTAAGTAAAGGTGAAAAAAGAAAATGATTTTTTTAAAATTATAAAATTACACAGTTTTGGATAATTAATTCATGAATGTACACAAATCTCTGAGGGGGAGTGGTGTTTTTTTTTTTTTTTTTTTTACTTTTAAATATTCGTTTATTTGTTTGTGTTTAGGCTCAAAAATAAGAAAACTTCTTATTTATGTAATTGTTTTTGGAGGAAACCTATGAATGTTTCTCCAATTATATGTATAAATTCCATTTATTTTATTATTATTTATTTTTTAGAACTCTCTTCTATGATCGGTTGAACGATGCTAAAGAGAAGAATTAGGGTTTTTTCTCTGCGTTTCGTTCATGTAATGTAATTAGGGTTTTTTCTCTGCATTTTGTTCATGAACTTTAAGGTCAATGTATAATAGACTCATGTAATTTTAAATTTTGTGTCTATCAAGTTCGTAGATATTAGAATGCGTCTGATTCATGCTTCAACATTCAATTTAGAAAACATTTTTAAGTTAAGTTCACGTAGATTAAGGGACTAACCTAACATGCAACTTAACATAAAACGAACGAGTTAAATATACCTTCTTTCCGTTCTAAAAAGAAAGTTAAAAGATAAAAAGGGTTGAGGTTCAACAAATGGGGCCATAATTATTAAGGGAAGATTCTTAATCACTTAGAAAGTGATCACTACTTTATCTTTTATGTTCATAATTATTCTAAGTGTTCTTAATAATTTACCGAAGTTTCTTCCACAAGTAGGATTAGCGGGCCATATTCTATTATTAAATAAATAGTTTATCTTTTCATGTCTCGACGTTTTCGCGTCTTTTTTTTCTTTCTAGTTCGTTATAATCTGTTCTCATAACAATTTTGAGCTGTTTCTCGGTTCAATACAAGTGATCGTCCAACTTAATACTACTTTCATTAGCTACAAATAGTTAAATAACGTTAATATGATTTCACTAACAGTCGCCTAAAAGAAATAAACGACGCAAACTAACGTAATGAAAATCATTGCAAAGATATCACGAGTTTCAACCATACTGAATCGAAACCCGTAACATGTTTGTCGTGTATTATTATTCTTTGCTTTGCTTCACAAGAAATTTAAAGCAAATGCAAATAATTGGTAAACCATTATAGTAAAGGCTTTTTATATTAGAAGTAGGAGTTGGACCAACTGCTATCAATTATGTTTCTGATTCAAGAAGTAATAGTCAGCACACTCAATAATGTGTGGCTCTTTCTTACAGCCTCCTCCTCAACCTGGTGCACAAAATTATTTGTCTCTTTAATTCTCATATTCAACACTTTTGAGTACCTTTCATGGAAAGTTAATATCGAGTGGCCTGCGTACATCTTACGTGATAGGACGGGCCTAGCTAGATAGACATTTGGGTCTCGGGACCCTACTCGACTGCCATATAACAGCAATAATGATGGTAGAGCGAGTTCGTTACCCATCAATAATTTAGCTAACCTTGATGAACTTATTAGATCCTTTTCTTGTGACAAGAGGACAAGAGGACAAGATGTCCTCCATTTAATGAAGGTCACTAACTCCTACCAGTAAAACACAACTACTGGGAAGAGGTTTCCACACCCTTATAAGGAATGTTTCTTCCCCTCTCCAACTGATGTGAGATCTCACAATCCACCCCTCTTGAGGGCCCAACGTCCTTGCTAGCACACCACTCGATGTCTAGCTCTGATACCATTTGTAACAACCCAAGCCTACTGCTAGCAGATATTTTCCTCTTTTGCCCGTTACGTATCGCCATCAGCCTCATGATTTTAAAACGCGTCTGCTAGGGAAAGGTTTCTACACCCTTATAAGAAATGCTTCTTCCCCTCTCCAACCGATGTGGGATCTCACAATCCACCCCCCCCCCCCCTTGGGGGCCTATTGTCCTCGCTGGCACACCGCCCGATGTCTAGCTCTGATACCATTTGTAATGGCCTAAGCCCACTGCTACTAGATATTGTCCGTTTTGGCTCGTTACGTATCGCCATCAGTCTCATTGTCTTAAAACATATCTATTAGAAAGAAGTTTTCAAACCCCTTATAAGGAATGCTTCATTCCCCTCTCCAACCGATGTGTGATCTCACAATCCACTCCACCCCCTTTGGAGGCCCAACGTCCTCATTGACACACCGTTCATTGTCTGGCTCTGGCTATGAAACCATTTGTAACAACTCAACCCCACCGCTAACAGATATTTGTCCGCTTTGGCCCGTTACCTATCATCGTCAGCCTCACAGTTTTAAAACACATCTACTAGGGAGAGGTTTCCATACCCTCACAAAGAATGTTTCGTTCCCCTCTTCAACCGAGGTGGGATCTCACAAATACAAGATTAAGAATTCTAACTCCTTAGTAAAATATAACAGAATCTCACCCAAATCTGACTTTCTACCATATTTTCAACAAATCTAACAATCATATACAAACATTGCATAGGGTCAGGAAAATAGAAGTGGGTAGCACCGGCAGAAATAAGAACAATAATAATTCTATCCCTACTCTAAAAACAATAAAAGATGAGAATTAAGAAGAAATATACCGATGCTTGCTATTTCCACCATTTTGTTGATCATTATTCAACAAATTTATACACTATATATATATATATGTATGTATGTATTATATCATATTATTCACATAGATTATAGACAGAAACATGATATCAAAGATTCGTCAAGTAGAACCAACAAAATACTGCAACGGTGAGATATAAAATGCATATTAATTGCATCTTATTTTCAAGAGTATGATAGGATGCATGCATCACAGAGCAAGATATACTGCATTTGCCAAGCTATAATCCACCAGAAAGAGCTTGCCTTACAGTTTTCTTCAGCAGTTTTCAATAGAAATGTCGCCTGCGGACTCTCTTCTTGTTCGGAGGAGTCGGAGCTTCACCGCTGCCCGGAAATTCCCATTTGACAACATCCCCATCCCATGAAGAGCTTACAAGCATTGGATATTGAGGGTGCCAGCTACAGTCTCTTACTGGTGATTTATGATGCTTCAGTGTTGCAACTAGAGCTCCAGTCAACTACAAAGGACATAAGAACAACAAACATAATGCTAAATAAGAATGTTATAAGATATATGGAATACAATTTTCTAGGACCAGAAATAGTTTAGCGGATGTATAATTTTTATACTCATTGTTCACAATCCAATGATTAACAAACAAAAAAAAAAACTATTTGTAACCGCTCAAAGCCTACTGCTAGCAGATATTGTTTTTTTTTTACTTTTCCTTTTGTGATCAGCATCCTCGCTGACACTCGTTCCTCTCTCCAATCGATGTGGGATCTCACAATTCACCCCCCTTCAGGGCCCAACGTCCTCACTAGCACACTACCCGATGTCGGGCTCTGATACCATTTGTAACAGCCCAAGCCCACTGCTAGCAGATATTGTCCTCTTTGGGTTTTTCCTTTCGGAGCCCAACGTCCTCGCTGGCACTCGTTTCTCTCTCCAATCGACGTGGGATCTCACACTATTGATACTAATTAAATAGAAAATGATATTTCAAGAGTTTAAACACACAATCCTTGCTCTAAAACCATGATAATATAATAATGAACCAACAACTTAGCTAATATTTAAATTAATGGTGAATTTAATATTTTCAATATTTGGTTAACACTCTCCTCGCTTGTGTTCAGCATAAGAAACAACAAGTGAGCTAACTAACAAAGAGTTCCGTAAACTTTAAGGTAAATCAGTGATTCAGCTATGACCCGTGTTCTAGAAAGTCAGAAAGAGATTTCAAACAAGTATTGAAATATAAAAGCTAAAGCTATAACAGCCTGGCCCACCGCTAGCAGATGTTGTCCTCTTTGGACTTTCCCTTTCGGGCTTCCCCTCAAGGCTTTAAAACACATCCGCTAGGGAAAGGTTTCCACACCCTTATAAAGGGTGTTTGGTTCTCCTCCCAACCAAGGTGGGATATCACAATCCACCTCCCTTCAGGGCCCAACGTCCTCGCTGGCACTCATTCCTTTCTCCAATCGATGTGGGACCCCCATCAAATCCACCCCCTTTGGGGCCCAGCGTCCTTACTGGCACACCGCCTTGCGTCTACCCCCTTCGGGGAATAGCCTCCTCACTGGCACATCCCCCAGTGTCTGGCTCTAATACCATTTGTAATGGCTCAGGCCCACCGCTAGCAAATATTGTCCATTTTGGGCTTCCCCTCAAGACTTTAAAACACGTCTACTAGGGAAAGGTTTTCACACCCTTACAAAGGGTGTTTCGTTCTCCTCCCCAACCAATGTGGGATATCACAAAAGCAGTAGAGCAACTCCCAATATCCGGGAACTTAGAATCTGATAGGAATGTTATTGGGATATTAAGAGACGGTCAGTAATTCGACGTAGAGTTTGTTAAGAGAGTTTTGTTATAAATAGAGTGGGTTATAAGATGAAGACAGGCAATCCTTCGGTTGAATCAGAGCTCGAGTGATATCAAAAGAGGGAGAGTCCAAGTACCTCACATTAATCCAATATATGTTGGGTTCTATCAGAACCGTCCTCTCGAGCATTCTCACTTAAGTGTAAACAATTAAATCATTGTCTACCTTCCTCCCCTTCCACTCCTATGTATAACCAACTCCCTTGCATTTGCACATTAGTAGTAATATAAATAAATGTTTCCATGTGCGAGGCATCGGACTAATAGATGTTATATTACTAAGGAGGGTCGGAGGTATAAATTAAATAATTTCCCGGCTCCAACGTCAACTTAAAACCTCACATGAAAATAAGATGCATATAAATAAATGTCAAATGACTTACCAAATCATAGATATAAACGCAAGAATTGTGAGATCCGGTGTAGATGTACTTCTGGCCGGTGCTGCAGAGGGGAAATAAAAATATAGTCTCAACTATTAACCATCTTCAATGTATCTAGCACGATAACTAGAAATTCGATTCACAATAGAACAAGGTTTATTGAAAATGAAGTCGATATCGAATGAAATCAATACTTCCTTGAAACAAACCTTTAATAGCATAGCACAAACTACTGCATAATGCAAAACTTCAAAGGTAATATTTTCATGCAGCAGAGCAAATAGTTAACATCTCGATCGTAATACAGTCATAAATATGCAGTTGCAGCCACAAAAGCTCACCTAGATTCCGGGGAGAAATAACAACGGATAAGCGTTCGCAGGACTGAATGACCCTTGTATGTAGCAACAGATCGATCACGTGGATGCATCAAATTTTTAGCATGGAGTGGATAATCCATCCATCTGTAGTCCCAATCATAGTTTCTGGGCCTATTGTAGCTGGAACAAAAGAGGAGGGTTGTTTATGAATGAAAAGAGTTTCCATTTTAGGAAGGATACCATACTTACTGTCTTTAAAAAACGAGCCGTCTTGCCATATTTCAACTTATAGGAAAAACAATTCAAATAAACTATCATTGTGGAGACTGAGATTTTTACTCCCTCTGAAGGTTCCTTACGAAACCGATATAATTTGATTTATTATTCGTGTTTTATTTTCAAGTCATGTATTGCATTAGACAACAAGCACATTTGTATTAGGGGAAAAAATCATAATTACTCGTTTGAGTAGCGCTGTTCGGAAAAATACAAGTTTTTTATAAGGTAACTTTAAAATACAAAATAATTCATGATGGTAGAAGAATAGTTACTCAGAGAAAACAAAGTTACCCTCAGTTTCCTAGCATCAGATGAGAAACAAATACCCAGAATGACTAATAAGAAAAGGAATAAATATAGTGCGTATTTAGAGAGTATCAAAACGGTACGTACTGAGTAGCATTGTTGGACATCTTTCTGATATCCCAAAGTTTGATGGTCTGGTCTTTACCATTGGAAATTAAATATCGACCATCCCCACGACTATCAATGAACGTGATACCTTCGACATGTCCTTCTAGAATCCCTGCAGCCTTCCCTTTAGATATAAAGCAGCGTCTGTCCCACACCTACAAATATACATCTAACATCTTAATACAAGGAACAGAACGAACTTCTCAAATATACAATCCTCGAGCCCGCACACTTTCAGGATTAGCAAATAGTTAGTTGCATTAGGTGACTGAAACCATTGGGTTAGGCTAACTCCTAAGTTTTGGGAAAACTCTGGTTGCAAGGCCAAAAATCACAACTTCAAGATTCATGCAAGAAAAACTGGAAATTTGTTAAATAATGGGACAAAACATTCATACGCTTCCTTCTAAACTAAAGTGGTCAATCTTTGACAAAAAGTAGCAAAATGTCCTCGAAGTTGTAGCGGATTTGTACCTTACAGAAAGTATCATCACTTCCAGAGTAAACCAGATGGCCACTTTCATCAGCAAAACACACAGTATTCACATCAGACTGTGCACCCAATAAGAAAAAACTTAGAATGCCAGGAAATTTTGTAATGAAACAATTAACAAAAACCTCAGCAGGTACATAATATGCAAAGATTCCTCCACAGGTAAGTAAGTTTAGCTCATGAAGATGATTAAGTAAAGTACGAGACAATATTTTTCGAAACAAGATACAAGATGAATAAGACGCTGGAGAATTAGTATATGAACTGGTAAGAATCCTCTTGAACTTACCAATTCTTTGTCTGCTTCAGAAAGTTTCTAGCCTATATAAGGTCAGTAGATGTTGGGGGAAATAGTTAAGGATACTTCAAATCAAATAAAAATAGAAGGGAAAGGAAAGACAAGAATAAAAGTATGTTTTTTTTGCAACAATACTTAAAAACAAAGAACAGCCTTCAGAAACTATTCCAAAAAAAATAATTCGGGAATACACACGAAGGTTCCATCATAAACATGTTTCTAACCATGTCGGGGTGACCAAACTGATTTGGAAAATTACATGAATACGGTATAGGATATTCAAATTAGACACACGTTGACAGGCGGGATTAAGACTGTCAACCATATCACCAATCATCAAACCATCTCCCAACCAGACATTACAAGCTATGTTTTAGCCGTCACTCCATAAAATTTTGATTCACGATCTCATAACGNCCATAACGGATTTTATGAACTTATACAAAGATTTTCAAGCCGTTTCTTCACTAGGTGACACCAGACAAACTGTCTAGTAGTAAATGGACAAAGGAATTCAGGTTGTTGCTCTTTTGTGGATGTCATCTTACAAAAGAAAGCTTGTAATTATTCAGTAATTCGAATATAGAACTTCAGTAAGTCTCGCAATTCATTGCAAGATGTACTTTTCTGCATAAGTTTGAGATTAGGTAGCCTATCAGGTCAACTCTAGAAAACATACATGTACCTTAAACAATAAAGCCAATAAATTAGATAAATCAAAGAGCAAGGGAGAATAAAAAGCTCTTCTTTCTTCATTTTTTTTTTTTTCCTAACAATTGGATATCACAGATTTTTACGAATACAAGAAATGTAACAGTTTGAATCATTAAAATGCCTAAAGTTCTTTTTTTCTTTGCATGCACTAACAATAAAGCAAAATATTGGGGAAAAAACTCTACAGGCACGTGAAGCGTATTGTGTAAATACTAGAGAATGATTTAGAGCATTACTCTGTGAGCCAAAATTCGAAGCGAAAGCTTATTAGTTTCAAGATCGTAGACATATATAGAATCATCGCTACTTCCAGCAACAAGTTCTCGTCCATCTGTTGAAAATTTCACAGAGAAAATTCCAAAAGAATCTCTTCCATCACCATGTGCACAGAAATCCAATCCCTCATGAACCTCCTGTATCGTTTTAATATGAAAGTGAAGCAAGAAAATTAACATAGAGAAAAGGGTACGCAATATGACAAATGAAAAATCCAGATTTCCAGTAGTCTTAGTCAAAAAGTTCAATAAGGTCTCAGATAGTAGAGAGATGCCAACAACTAAAGTAAACTTATATATATATATTTCTTTTTGTAGCTAAGATACTTCCAACATTCCAAAGTACATTAGCTAAACAGTCGAAGTACGGAGAATCACAGTCAATAAAGCAAGAGGTTGGCCAAGAATTTATGCCATTACATAATATGAGTTATATAGCATCAAAGAAATATATTTCAATCCACGATATCAACTGAAATTTCAGATTTTAGTAAATTTTGAACCCATACCGTAATATTTGCCAGAGACTCTGTTTCGGCGGATGACACGTTAACAATGTGGATGATTGGTGACATGCTGGCATAGACCTTAAACAACAAGGCCAATAAATTAGATTATTCAAAAACAATGAATAATAAATTCATCCTAAAACATCAAAAGGATGCTTCTCCATCATGATAATGCTACTATAATTTCAATGGGGTTTTCAGCCTATTGTTAAGACACAAGGTTTTCAACCCAATCACGAACAACCAAAATACCGTAATCTTGTGATTTTAAGACCAGACATGTACATTTGTAATTTATCAAAATTAACCAAGCAAAATAAACAAAAACCTTAGCAACCAAACAGTAACACGTAAAGACATACGAGAAGATTTTTACTAAGTTATTTGAAAATTCAAGCACAAGAATCTGCGAATAAAGACATGCAACATATTACAATTAAATAATTACTTATTCCCAAACAAATGTTAGATAACTAGAGAAGATAAATAGCCAACAAGCTATTCGATAATGCCACAGTGCCATGGAAGCAGATACCTAAGGCTTGATACACGTATAGTTTCTCGAGTAAGCACTTACAAGGAAACGCTGGTCAGGAGAAAGTGATGTATCAGTAATTGTCCACCGCAAACTTTTTGCAAGAATGTTCTTTTGAACCTTCCACCCATTATCCACATTATAAATTCTAATGTGGCTCCCCTGCCAACAAATGTTCTCGTAATTAGTTAATAGTTACAGTACAAGGTAATAATCTCCCACGAGCCAATTTTTCGACAGAGGAAATATAGACACTACGAGGATTGGGCACATTTAACTCATTTATGAGAACTAAAAACAGGAAAGGAACAACACAGATAATAGTACGATTAGGACAAACGAAAAAGATCGAGATTGTTAAGCAAAAAATAATAAGTTAGAGAGAGAGAGAGCTACAAAGCTAAATTTTGTTCTCCAACTAACCGAATTTGATCCGAAGCCACAAAGAGATTTCACATATTAACATTTAATACAAGGGTTGCTCGGAGGTACCTGAAATCCTGCAACAAATAGAGAACCATCTGACGAAAACTGCGAGACATAGGCTCGGCTAGTCATTTGGTCCACAAGCCATGGACCATTAACAGGCAAATATCTGCTCAAAATGTGACAACAATCTCCAGCTGAGAACCTTCCCTTCCCTGAATAGTTACATTCCCGGCCCGCCAACATTTTTACAGGGGAAATATATACCTCCCGCTTCCCAGGCAGTACTTGACTCAAATGTGAACTAGGCCCTGATTTCATTCTAGTAAGCTGTGCAATTTCATCATCTAAATAATTCAAAGGCTTGTTGGACACTTGACCTTCAACCGCTGCATTGATACTCATGTCGCCATCACAGTCAGAACCAATCTCTAGTCTACTCAAAGCGTAACCCATATCACCAATGGTGGCCCAGCTTGGGATACCATACATCTTAGTTCAAGAACACCCTATAATATGTCGATGGACACACTCGTAAAACTTCAGATTAACCCTCATCTGAACCCCGACTTCATTCCATAGCTGTTTCCCACAACCCAGAAACAAGAAAACCCAAATGATCTGTTAAGAAATTGCTGGAAATTACGTCAAAAACAATTAAAACTCAATCAGGTCCCGTAAAAATAACCCATAATCCCAAATCCCAATGGGTAATCTACTAATATCAATAATTTAGCCCCTCGATTGACATTCTTTCACTCTAGAAAATGAATTTATTCATACAAGTTGGGTTAAATTCAATTCAATTCAATTCAATTCTAAGAGCTGACGAACATCAAACAACATGCATATTACTCGCAAGGAGGAAGAAGGGGAAGAAAACCTAACCTGTGTGGTGGGAAAGAGATTGATTGTGCGAGGAAGAAGATAAAATATCAGTTCATGAGTTGAATTTCGTATGGGAATTGGATAATGAATGGATATTAGTAGTGGGTATGGGCGAAATGGGTAGGTGTGCTGTGGACGATTAATAACTCCTCGTTCCCCGTGTTGAACAAGCGCTCTCTCAATTTTCTATTTCTCTTACCATTTTTGTTTCTCCCTTTTTATCAAATTAAATTTTTATTTATTATTTAAATTATTATCTATATTGTATTTATAGACGTAGAAATTTTAATTATCAATTTTATAAAGAGAAAAATCGATAAATATATGAAAATATTAATTTCTTACCATTTTTTTTATATTTATGTTTGATTGATTCTTTTCGATGCAATAAAAATATTAATTCAGTGTTTATGTCGGTGAAGGCCACTGAACTTGATTAGATGTGTCATGCCAGCGTTGACAAGTATCTATGACACATGGTTAGAGAGTGACGTGGTGCACTTTTGGCTATCGTGTTTCATGAGAACGCAACCTTTGTGTCTATAACTATAATGTTATTTTGTGTCTCCGTGTCTTATTGTAGCTTATGATAGAAGGTTGTTGTGAAAGACCGTGACATATACCAAATTGCTACCAAAGTCAAACCTCGAGATTTGTCGGAAACGACAAACTTAGTATTAATGTTCATAATACGAGATGATATTATCATGCCCAAATTTACAAACTTTATTCCAAATAAAGAGATTCTAACCTGACCCATTCCAACCCTATTCAATCCCGTCCAAACGACTCCGAAAAATTAAATTACAAAGTTTGAGTAATTTTTTTCTCTCTATTTGGTCACGGGCCTTAAAACGTCCTATTTAAAAAAAAATTGAGTTTGTAACCTATCTAGGTTTGTGCCATAAACTTTATCGAGTATTTAAATTTTTAATTATGAGTATGCAAGTTTTTTAGTCTAATAGATCATTAGTAAGTATTTGAACGTGCATATGTGTTTATTAGCCGACTAAATTTTTAATTGAATAGATTATTAATATTGATGCGGACTAAATTTTTAAATATTTTATATTTTTAAAAATTAAAATATATTCGAACAAATTTAAAAGTTTAGGGTATTATTAGCCATATACTCTAATTTTATATTTAATAGAGAATCTAATTTTATATTTAATAGAGAATTTCATTTTATAAAATTTAAATAGGTTAGAGATTTATTATAACAAAACAAAAATTAAATTGAAGTATTTTATATTTTTAAAATTAACAAATTTATTAAACAAATTTGAAATTTGAAAATGGATTAGTTTTTATTATTATTAGTATTTTATTTTTTATTTTTATTTTTATTTAGGAATTACGCATTTTTGGCTTCGCGCGTACCATTTTCATGTTGCTCTCTTCTCTTCTCCTCCACCGATAGAGCTGGGCTGAAGAGGTGAGCGTTTCTTCTTCGTCTTTGTTGAATATTGTTCTTTTCTGAAACGTAAATTTTGGTTAACGATTCGTTTGTTTGTGTTTTTATTTTTGTAATGGACATTGTTGCATTTAGCTGTGGCCGTTCATTTGAGCAATCAGGAATCTCTGCACTTCCGTTCAATTTTTTTTGTGTGTTTTTGGAGCAGCAATTGAGCGATCAACATATTCATCTACGGTAACAGTTCTTTCCATGCGTTTCTGGATTTCTTTTTTGTACTTTTGGCTGTTTAATCAGATAGGAATTGTTTGATCTTCCTCTGATTTGATTGTAGATGCTTTATTGTTTGGTTTCATGAATCATTGGGATGAGGATCTGGAAGCCTGTAAAGAGGGGTTTTGATGAGTTTTTCACGAATGGAGCTCATTGTTTTATGACCAGCGCTGGGTAAGTTCCCTTTGGACCCTCGTATTTTTCCCCAGTCTGATGTGCAATTTCTTTTGGGACCACAATGAAATGATTACATAGCTACTCCACTTGAGTTTAGATCATATATCACTTGTGGCCAAAAAGCTGATTGGATCCACATTATCAATGCCTGTTGCTTTCAAGACTTGCAAATGGCGAGCATGTAAAATGAATAGACTAGATACTGTAAAGAACCAGTGCAAGATGTCACATTCACATCGGTAGTCTATTGTTTCTCTCCATTTTAGATATCTTTATCATCTATGTTCTCTCTCTCTCCAATGTGGTTAGATGGGCAAACAGATAAGATAACATAGAAGTGGTATGTTACCGCCCAAACCCACCCCTAGCAAATATTGTTCACTTTGGCTCATTATGTATCGCTGTCAGACTCACGGTTTTAAAATGCGTCTACTAGAGAGATGTTTCCACACCCTTTTAAGGAATGCTTTGTTCCCCTCTCCAACTGCCGTGGGATCTCACAATTCACCTCCCTTGGGAGGGCCAGCGTCCTTGCTGGCACAATGCTCGGTGTCTGGCTCTAATATCATATGAAATAGTCAAAGCTAATCGCTAGCAGATATTGTCCGTTTTGGCCTGCTACGTATCGTCGTCAGCCTCACGGTTTTAAAACGCGTCTAATAGGGAGAGATTTCCACACCCTTATAAGAAATGCTTGGTTCCTCTCTCCCTAACGTGGAATCTCACAAGGTAATTTACCATATTTTGAATTCTAGTGGGTCAGTTAAAGTTCATATATTCAAAGTCCTTTGTCATTCTTAAGAGAATACTTTATTCAATTTCAAATAACCAAACTTAGTTCGTATGGCAAACACAATTTCATCCTCCTAGCTCGCCTTTCATTTTGGCATTTGAATGTCCACTTTCTGCCTTTGTCTTGTAGAGGAGATAATGAAAGAAAGAGTGTACCTCAATCATTCGATTAATTGCAAAGCATGATTGTAACGATTGAAAGTTATTGCTAGCAATAAAAATCTTTCCGTTCGATTATGATTGGGTTATATTGTTCCCAATGCCATGGAGGCATGTGTAAAGTATCAAACTTCCTTTCTTCCTTTTTCCTTTTCTTTTAAAAAATTAACATGTCCTCCTCTCTCCTTTTTGGACTGCGAAAGCTATTGGAATGATTTAGTGCTTCCGCCTGTAATTTTGTTTGGGGCAGTATAGTCTATCAATCCTTTTTGTAATAGCTTATGGATACGAGAGAAAGTGACCCTCGAGCAAAAACTCACCAATTAACTATTAGATGACTTATTTTGGAGGGAATGGAATTTTTCGAGCAAGCATGAGATATTTATTAATAACACTAGTTTGAAAAATTAGTGGTTTGTTTGCCTATCATAGTCAGCAACAATCATTAAAGCTACTCACTTTCTATTTCTAACTTGTCTCTTTATCACTAATGAACGAGCCATCTTTTTTTTCTCTTCTTACTCTTTATAAAAATAAAAATAAAAATAAAAAAGAGAGATATCATGAGTCTAGCAACAAATGGCTAATTTCTATATCATAAATAATTGTAAATCAATAGATTTTGTATGCATGAATGCATCTGAAGTTCGCTTGGCAGTGTAGGAAGTTGAGATTGGCTGAATTGCCTAAGTAATAGGCTGAGCTTGCTAAATATTTAACCAACAAGTTAAGTTTGATGAACTTGGTCGTCAACATGTAGAGTATGGAAGAACTTTCACCAAATTCATAAAAAGTTCATGTAGTAGATTGCAGTTCTGTTTCTTGATTTTCGTTGTGTCCTGTTGTTTCACTTTTGCACATGCTGTTCTATGTTCTAGTTCTAGGTTATGCTTTTGGACCTAATCCTACTGGGTGATTTTGGTTGCAACTTGTGCTTCTAGTTCATGATTTTACTCTGCTTCATTTTGGTGAAAGTGATTGTATGGTTTTGGACCTAATTCTATTTTGTGAGTGTAGTGGTAATAGTTATAGCATATAGTTTTGGATATATATACACATATGTTCGTTTGTTATATAATGATACAAAATGTAGCTCTAATCCATAAGAATAAGATGTAAAAGGTAATTAGAGAAATCCTTGGAGGCGAACACCAGGATAGAGGCTCGATTAGCTAACGACCAAACCTCTGTATGACCTCAAGTTACCCAAACTTAGAGGGGGAGTGAGGATGCATTGTCGTTGTAAGGCGAGGTGGGGTATCATTATTTTGGGCTTTGGGTACACTTAGGCTCTAGGTGAATTGTGTTGCTAGGGCTCATGGGTAAGAGAGTGTGAGATCCCACGTCAGTTAGAGAGGGGAACAAAGCATTCTTTATAAGGGTGTGGAAACCTCTCCCTAGCAGATGCGTTTTAAAAACCTCGAGAGAAAGCCCAAAAGATAAAACTCCAAAGAGGACAATATATGCTAGCGGTAGGCTTGGACTGTTACAAAGAGGTTACTAGCTCTTTCGAAAGAGTTGGTGAGGTCTGGTTTCTGTTTGGTTAATTTCTGACTTACCGTTGCTTGTAATGGTTGGTAATTTCCAGTTAGTATCAATAGAAAAGTAGCCCCCCTATTCGATCTGCATCCGTGTTGTTTAGCTTGTTGCAGGCTCTACTATTAGAGGGAGATTCCTAACAACCTTCTCCCAAGCTCTCCAAATCCTTATAAACTTTATTCTTCCTTTCAGGCCCAAGGCCCAAATACAAAGAAACCAACCTGCCACAAAAGGAAGAATGCCTTCAAAGAAACTGATAACCCAACCCATATGGGTTGGGTTATAGATTGAGCGGTTTTCAAGCTGAACTAATCAAACTTGTGATAATAGATAACCATGAAGTTCATGAATTTATTAACCCAAAATTCTTGAGCTCATTTATATTTCTAACCCAAAATCAATTTTAAACCCAAACCCTTTTTATAGAGTATATTAAAAGCTAGGTAGGATGACAATTTTGGGTTTTCATTAAAACTCAGTGAACTTAACCAACCCAACCATAATTTTTATGGGTTTGTTTGAGTTGGGTTAGATTCTTTGAGTTATCAGGATCTACGCCCCGAACAACTAGGGCGGGTCTAAAATATCACAAAAACCATACCAACTCAGTACTACTAGCACACCTTTCCTCTAGTCTACCAATTTGATCAGAGCTTTGGGAGGCAAGGACGAAATTCATATTATTGTTGATACACCAAGTCATACGAAGGATATAAAAGAACTTCCAAAAAACAAGTGATCTATGGATTCTTCCCTGCTATTACAGTTCAAGAAACTTAGGTCATTGATAGTTCACTCATGGACCTCGAAATCAGCACAAGGCTCATGTCAATATCAATTTGGGGGAAGAAACTACATTATAATGGATCAAACAGAAGATTTCTTACTTTAATACAGTGGTAACTTGTTAACTCGCTACAGAACTCGAAAGTTGAAGGATCCAGTAAATTTCATAATTTTAAGAATTTCTGTGCAACTTAGAGAAGTGAACATTTTTAATATCCCTATTCATAACTTCATAATGTTCAGAACTATGAACACAAAGAAAGATCTCGATTATGTAAAAGAAAAAAGAGGTCATTTCTCGAAAGTAACTTTGGAGAAACCTTTTTCTAGGCATGTCTCCTCGCCCAATTCTCTTTCTAGAAGAGTCTGAAACGATCTCAACTTCCCAATCTTCGAGAAAAAGAAAACATAAATAAACAAACACTTACGGTTTGGTAGAATGAGGACATCAACCATCTTTGTTTTTGAATTATTTGGCCATAAGAATAATGAACGGGCTATGGATTTCAAAACCACAAAATGAGGGGAAAGGGGGGGAAAAAAAAAAAAAAACACAGAAACCAAAGGGAATCCCTTTCTTTTAGTGTCAAAACCCCATTTCTGTCCATTCATTTTCCCTCTTCAAAATGGGTTCAAGTTCATGAACCTCTCTCAAAAGTCAACCTACTTTGAACAATTGTTCATTCACTTTTAGAGAGTGAGGGTCCACCTTAACCTTCTTTGTCCTTTCTTGTTGTGTTTTCGTGTTCTAGATTTTATTTAGTTCCTCGATTTTGTAGATTTTTTAATGACTTGTTACGTCTGGGATCGAAAATTCTAGGATCGCTAGCATTGTGTTTGGATTGTGCAAGAATGAAAGAACGAAGAAGAGTTAGGAACTAGAAACTTAAGTGGTTTACCTTATGTTTATTTGGTTTGTAGATTTATATATTGAAGCGTAAATTGGGAGTTTTATAAGCTTGAGTTTGCGTAGCTCGAGGGTTAGTTAACTTTGGATAAGTATGTCTATGTATTGAAATACATGAGTTTCGTTTCTTAACGTTGAGCTATGCAATTTATGAGCACATCTGGCTCAAATGGTGAAATGTATGAAATTTTCTCTTATGGGTGGAAGGTTTGAATTTTCCTTCTATTGACTATAAAAATATTCTAAAGAAAATGCTCCCTCAAATTTTCTAAATTATATTTGTGTTAGATTTCCAAGAGCTTTCTAATAAATGCTTTGACAATAGAACCTCCGAAAGAAAAGTAGGACGTGTCGGTCACTTGGAAGTATTTAGTCTTATACGGTGGTCCTTGCAGATTGACACAGGATTCCACATACCCTATCCTATTCAAGTTAGAGTATAAGCTAATGATATTTTTGGCTACTAGACTCTCGCCATTAGGGTACAACACTCCACCACTTTACTTAGCAGCACGACGCTTGTATTACTCTCCCACAACCCCATTTTCACAGTTCAGACTGCTCCCATTTCACTCGTTTGTTTTCCTTTTATTTTTTAGCTACTAAGATGTCTCAGTTCACCGGATTGTCTCTACCTACCTACCCATGAATTCAACAGCAGTTTGTTGTACTAAAACAAGAATGAACAAATGAATTCTCTAGTTTCCATAGCTGGACAGGAACAGAAAACCTAATTTGTGACGTTTGATCAATCATAAAGACTAAAGTGAAACAAAACCCTAATCATACAACCGAACACATTCAAGAAAGCCAACACTCGAAAAAGAAAAAGAAAAAGAAAAGAAATTAGGTAAAATAGGAAGTAATAATTAAGGGAAAAAAAGCATGTTTTGTTCCTAAGACAAAAGAAAAAAAAAATGTTGGTGAAGGACAAAGAAAAGAAAGGCATAGGGGAAAGGAATAAAATGACAAAAGTTGGGAACTTTTGGGTTTGAAATTTGAATTATAATAAAAGTTTAAATGATTTCCCATTGTGATTGACAGATTTGCAAAACATAAGCATATATTCTAATAATTATAATAATTATTATTATTATTAAAAAATTAAAATAAAAAAGTCAATATTTTATTGTATGTTTGGGACAAGATTCCATCATGTCTTTGTCCAAAAGCTTAGCTGTTCCAATCTTTTCCAATGCCTAGTCCAACACTTCAATAACCATTCCCTTTCTTTTCAATTTTCCTTCAAATTATATATTTATATCATAATAAAATATTATTACTGACACGTAGTATTATTCACTTTGCAAAAAAACTCAACCGAGCACTTCAAATATAGACTTGACCTCATGGGTTCAGAGCTTAGAGATTCTTGATTTCGAACCCGTGTCCCAAACAGGCTCTCGATGTTCATCGAGATAGGGCGACCGATGAAAAGGAGGAGGTTTGGGGAGTTTGATGCTATCCCAAATTCCAAACCCCCTTCCTCCTTTTAGGAATAGTGTACAAGGAAATGACAAGAAATGATCAAATCAATGTTTGTAGGATGGTGAAGTCCATGATTAAGACATGGTCTCCAATCATTATTGGCCGCAAAGTTTTATGCTATTTATGGATGAGACGTGGGCAACCCATGTCCTTTTGAGAAGATAGGTAGAAATTACTTATCTTTTCATTCAAATCCAAATATAAAGAATCTAGTCGTGAGCTTCCGACTTCCTTGAAATGACTTTTTAAGTGCTTACAATTTTGTGAAAAGTCATTTTCAACTAACCGTGTAATAACCCAAGCCCATCGCTACCAGATAGTCTGTTTGTCCTGTTACGGATCGCCGTCAACGCATCTATTAGGAAGAGGTTTCCACATCTTAATAAGGAATCCTTTGTTTCCCTCTCCAACCAATGTGAGATCTCACAATCCACCATGTTGGGGACACAGTGTCCTCGCTAGCACACCGCACAATGTTTGACTTTAATACCATTTGTAACAACTCAAGTCCACCGCCAACAAATATTGTCATTTTTGGCCCGTGCCCTCAACCTCACAGAGAAATCCCAAAGACAATATCTACTAACGGTGGCCTTGGACTGTTACAACACGTGTTCAAGTGAATACTTACATCCATCTCACGTAACTTTGTCTAACTAAAGACTCTACAACGGTACAGTACTCAAAATCCAATGCGACACGCATCTTAAGTAGGATCATAATTGTGTTCTATCTATGTAGAACCTATCGTACTTGAAATGAGCTACAAACACTTCACCACACAAAAGAAGAAGAAGAAATGCACATCAGCTAAAAGAGAAGTATACAAACATAAGCCTTTATATTTCATCTCTAAACCACATGTATAACATACAATTCACAAACAAGATGAACCATAACCCTAAACCTGTGTGAAAAATTAGTGCTTATAAATCAGAATGCCCATAGTTTGTTCATCAAAAGATTCATAAACCAACAAAAGTTACCCCTACACTTCACACACTCACTTGTTTAATGGCTGGAAGAGTCAGGCAGGCAAACTTTGAAGGCTTCTTGGCATCTGAACTTTCTGCTCTTTCAGGCTCCTCATTCAACTCATATCAGCTCTATAATTTTGGCCACTTAGCTCCTGAGTATCAATAAGCAGCAGCAGCAGCAAAGGAGCAGAAATAACTGTATATCATATATATATATATAACTACAAAGCATTACAACAAAAGAAAGAACAGATACCCAAGTCATCTGTGTAAAGCCTGTGTTAGGTGTAGCAGATTTTGTTCTTGTTTTTTTTTTTTTTTTTTCACTTGGGTAGGAAAGTTAAGTAGCTGTATGAACAGTTTAAGGGTTGATAAAGTGGTCTATCTCTTCCATTAGACAGTAGAAATGTTCATTGTTTGGCAAGAAATAGAACCCGATTGTCGCCTTCTCGAGGAAGAGAAGTTTCACGTCGTGGCCGGAGTCTTTCAGGCCTTGCACATATGCGAGTTGCCAATCTTGCATCAGGTCCAGACCGGCGACAACGACGAGACTTTTTGGGAAGTTGATTCCCTCTAGGCTTTTGGCTTTGGGGCCAAAAATGTTACAAGCTGGGTGATCTCTGTCTTCTCCTTCAGGGAGATAAGCTTTCCAGTACCAATCTCTGTCTTGAATGGTTACGAAGTATTTACCGTCGAGTTTCTTCTCTGATTCGGTTCTCTTTTCGCCCCCGAACATCGGGTGAAGAAGTATGTTGCCTAATACTTCAATGTCTTCCTCAGCTGCCCTTGCTGCAACATGATGAGCTATGTTGCCACCAGAACTATCACCAGCTAAATACACATGAACCTTGGAATCCTTCCCACTTTGAAGCCATTTCTTTGATTTCACCCATTTGAGTGCAGTCCAGCCATCTTCATATGCACATGGATATCGATATTCAGGCG
The DNA here is from genome assembly GCF_002806865.2 of Cucurbita pepo subsp. pepo. NCBI lineage: Eukaryota > Viridiplantae > Streptophyta > Magnoliopsida > Cucurbitales > Cucurbitaceae > Cucurbita > Cucurbita pepo. Next base: position 8,283,076 of record NC_036649.1, on the reverse strand, counting down.
ATCGACGGTAGTTAACCGAGACAACAACCGCCTTGCAGACACTTACGATACGGCGGCAAAAGGTGTCGTAAATAGCACTGTTGGCTGATGAATGAGCAAAGCTCCCACCATGAAAAAACAGGATGACAGGTACAACTTTTGACATGCTTAGAGGCTTCTCAAGATCAATGATGCCCCAGCGAGCTTCATTATCTGGGGCTGGCTGATAAACTCGGTTGAGAAGGCCAGAAGCTCGATCGACATTATCGAATGAGAAAACCCCATCAACTGGATTCACATTGGCTGGAACTTTGCGCTCGAGATACTCCGCTAACTCACGGTTGAAAGTGCCATCAGAGCGGCGGAGGATGGTGTAAGCTAGCTTGAAATTGGATATGAGCACCCATGTGTTCAAAGGAACAACCCTCTGCATCAACAAAGATCAACCCAATGAAGAAAACTAAGAGATAATCAGATAAACCCAAAGTCAATATCAAGGATGAACATGATTATTCTGTAACGGTCCTAGTCCACTGCTAGTAGATATTGTCTTTTTTTTGGGTTTTTCCTCTCAGGCTTCCTAAAACGCGTCGGCTAAGGAGAGATTTCCACACCGTGTTTCCTTCTCCTCCCGAACCAATGACATAATCTCCCAGCATTTCAGCAGCAAATGCAACTAAGAATCCATCAAAACATACCAAAAAAATAAACTCACCAGCTCACTGTTAGCCAAAAACCATCATGAACAATTCAAAACCAGTCAAGTAGTTCACAGAAAGCATCCAAAAACCCTCTAGAAGTCAAACAAAGTGCTCAAATCCTCAACACAAAAACTTACCAAAAACTCAGCATACAAGCAAGAAAGCTTAGAAACCCAAAATCATAACCATTAAAAGCAATGGAAAAAGCTACAAAACAAGAACAGAAGAGACCCCATAAATGAAACCATTAAAACCCAATTCAAAATCTAGCAAATAGCCAGCAAATGAACACAGATTACGCAACAAAGTACCTTAGATTCATTAAGATTGACTTCATTACTCCCAGCCATCTCCTCTTCTGTCAAAAACCCAAAACCCAAAACCCAAGAAATCAACGAAGCGTCAAGAACACAACCAGTGATCTCCACTCAAAACAGCATCAAAACCCCTCTAATTCAAAGAAACAACAAAATGGGTAGAAATATAGCGATGATTGAAGACGAGAAAAACCCCTTTAAGCAGTGGTTTCTGATGAACAACACCCTTTGTTACAGAAACAAGGAGAACAGAGAAGGGCGATAAAGGCAGGCAGGCAGGCAGGGAGATCAAGGGATAATAGAGAAGAAAGAGAAAGGGCGTTTGATGGTCAAAATCGCANTTCTGATGAACAACACCCTTTGTTACAGAAACAAGGAGAACAGAGAAGGGCGATAAAGGCAGGCAGGGAGATCAAAGGATAATAGAGAAGAAAGAGAAAGGGCGTTTGATGGTCAAAATCGCAAAAAAGGGGGGAAGAGAAACGACGGTGGTGGACGGAGACGAGAGAGACGACAAATCGGGCGGCCGAATTGAACTGTTCACAATGGACCTACCATTCCAATATATATATATATATAATAAAAATCTCCAAAAATTAGTTCTGGCTTTATTCTCTCCTCCTCCTTTATAGCGCAATATTTAAAATGTGGGTGTTGTTTGTGTCGTTGAGGAAGGGCTTGTTTTGGAGGAAGAAGAAGAAAGAACAGAAGGGGTTTTGGAGGTCAGTCAATTTTAGTGAAAATGGAAAGGTTCCAAGGGAAGAATGGGCTAATGCCAAATGTCAGACCCATTTTCGGATTTTTTTATTTTTATTTTTATTTTATTTTTTTCTAAAGCAGGGGCGTCGTCCATAGANTTGTGTCGTTGAGGAAGGGCTTGTTTTGGAGGAAGAAGAAGAAAGAACAGAAGGGGTTTTGGAGGTCAGTCAATTTTAGTGAAAATGGAAAGCTTCCAAGGGAAGAATGGGCTAATGCCAAATGTCAGACCCCATTTTCGGATTTTTTATTTTTTTATTTATTTATTTATTTATTTATTTATTTATTTATTTTAATTATTATTTCACTATTTACATCCACTTTTGAAAATTTTATCCTGTTTTCTTTTTGGAAAAATTCAATTAGATAAATAATGGGTTTTTTTGGGCGGTAAATTCTTAAATGAATAAAGGGGTTTTTTTTTTTTTTTTAATTCTTAAAAAAAAAAAAAACAAATCAATTTAGATTATTTGTTATAAAATATTTTAATGATTTTTAAATATATATATATATATAATGAACAGGTTATGGGAAAAATAAATTAATATTTTGATTATTTATTGAATTAATCTCTTTTTTATAATTAGAATTTGTTTTTATTAGAGCTTTAAGCTTCTTTTTTTTTTTTTTTCTATTTATTGTTGATCTTGATTGAATCATTAATTTAATTGATAGGGAAGATTTATGGAATTTTTTCAAATTAAAAAATATTTTTTTTTACTATTGTATATTTCTTAACTTTTAAAATTTTCAATTTTGTCGGGGTAGGGAGTGGTATGAGGATTTAATTCTTTAGTTTAAGAAAAATGTGTATATATTAAATATTATTGAGTCATGCTCGTGTTGACATCACTATTCCAACGAGCCTATATTGTTAATAAATGTATCATCACTACCTCAATACGTCCTAGTTGTAACGAGGGCTTGGGACAATTATACAAATCACACTAGCACTATTTAAGAATACTAGAAAATATGTGGGTAATATTAGAGTATATGAATGTGTGAGATCTCACATCAGTTTGAGAGGGGAACGAAGCATTCATTATAAGGGTGTGGAAACCTCTTCCTAATAGACACGTTTTAAAGCTGAGAGACTAATGGCGATATGTAACAGATCAAAGGGAACAATATTTAAATGGTATCAGAGGTAGACATCAGGGTGGTGTGCTAACGAGGATGCTGGCCCCTAATTGTGAGTTCTCACATTGGAGAGGGGAACGACTATCTCACAGACGCGTTTTAAAACTGCAAAATTGACCGTGAACGTAACAAGTCAAAGCAGACAATATATGCAAATGGTGGGTTTGGGATGTTACTGAAGGATTATTTTAAGGTAATTTGATTTTTTGATAATTAATATGTTTTTTTTTTTTTTTTTTTTANTATGTTTTTTTTTTTTTTTGAATTTTATTAATAATAAAAAGAAAAGGTGGAGACAGAGTTTCCTGCGTGCGGCCAACGCCAAAGCACGTGGCGACAAGGGGTTCCGTCTGGACTCATTTTTGCCAAACCCACCAGCTCGTCAACATTTAATTTCCAGAAATACCCTCAACAATTTTCTAAAACTACCAAAATACCAACGAGAGCGACACGTGTTTTGTCCTGTTCACAAAGCGCGTGACGGCATGTTTTTTGTCAGAGTCTGATAGGAGGCTTTACTACAAATTTTATTATTATTTTAATTTTTTGGAAAGTTAATAACTCGCAACGTGGCCTTAGGATTTTGTCGTATTCGTCTGGAGCCCCGTTTTGGGTTTTTGTAAAAATAAAAAAATATATATATATTTAAAAATCTTATGGGCTATCGACACGTGGCATTACACAGTGGGTCCCGCCAGTAATCATCGGTTTTTATTCTTTGTAGAAAGGAAGAAAAAAACAAAACCAGTTGTTCGTTGTTGTTTTGTTTTGCTACGATTATCGAACTCTTCTCCTGGTGGGTCCCATCCTTAATGACCATCACCTTCTCTTCTCCTGCCACGTGTACTTGTCCACTTCTATCAGCCGTCTGATTGATAAGATATATATATATATATATTTTAGATTAAAATATTGTTTTTGTTTTTATATATTTTTATTTTATTTTAGTCAAACTTAATTTTTATTAATTTTTTTTAAATAATAATAATAATTTACCTACCAAAATCAACCTTGTATTAAAATATTTTGGACAATTATATAGTTCAAAACTATATTTTAAATTAATTTTTTATATTTTTAGATAAATTTTTGTTTATTTCCTCGAAAAAACATTTAAAATACTTTTAAAAAATTGTCCTTTTTTGTCCGTTTTACAGAATCTAAATACAAACAAAACACTATATTTTATTTTAATAACGTGGGACCCGCAGAGAAATGATCTGGACCGTCGGATTTGGGGAATTTTTGCTTTCGGCCGTGAAGATCACGATGCAAAACGAGATGGGAAGGGAAATGCTATGGTACAATCCTTACAGACATTCATTTGTGTACTTCAATTTTTTTTAATATATAATAATTCAATTACCTTCAATTTTTTATATAATAATTATTTAATTGTTTTAATTTACCAACATCGGCTAATTTAGGGAATAGTCATGGGTATCTCCGTTGTTATTAGGTCTTTTGAGAAAGTCCAAAGCAAAGCCACGAGAGCTTATGCTCAAAGTGGACAATATCATATCATTGTGGAGAGTCGTGTTCATTTAACAATGACAACCCTACTTTTTTACGAGAAATTACAGAGATGAAAATCTCGACTTCGATATTTCACGATATCTTATTCTAAAAAAACGACCATAATGAAACTCATACGTCACGAACTAAAATCAAAACTTTAAAATAAAGTACAATATATTTAACTTTTACTTTTACTTTATTAAATAAATAAAAATAAAAATAAAAAAATAAAACATTATCTCAAACACAACATTATCCCATGTGATCAAATGTTGGTTGCATAAAAAAAGAATGCACTTCCCATAATTAGGTATCCGAGCTAATCAACTCTTAACCAAATTAGATCAAATTAATACACTAATATTTATTTTAGACGAAATTTAATATTACAATGACAATTATACCCTTATCTAGAAACGGGTCTTTTAGGGTTGTTCAAAAACTCGATCGTTTACGAGCTTTTATAATATTAAATTATTTATTAAAAAATATAATGAGAGATTGCTTGGAAGGCAAGGAATGGAATGGAATGGAAGGGGGAAGAAAATTCAATAAATTAAATTAAATATTTAAAAAAAAAATAGTGGGAAAAGAAAAAGGGAGTTGGAATGGGTTAGTGGTTGAACAATTGGATGCATGTTTTGTCGTGTAGTGAGTGTGGTGGAGCATGTGCCGCGCACACACGCGAATAAAAACGCACAATTATTTATACCAAACTCATTGTCGTGTTGGTTTCAACTTTCTTTTTAAATAATTAAATTTATTTTATTTTTTGACTTTGACTATATTTTAATATTATATATTTCAAATTTTAATTATAATAATTATAATATAATCTTGCTTTGTTTTGAGGTTTTAATTAGTAGGTCCCACTTAGGTGTAATTAATTTAACGTTTTATATATTTTCACTTAGTTAAAAGTTAATTTCAATTTTTTATTATTTATTAATTGCATTTTACCGCAAAATACGAAATACGGTTACAATAAAGTCGATTTTGAGTGTAAGCTCACGTGAATTTTTTGTCGGTTTCACTAAAAAACATGATTCTCGCTATCTCGTTCCTATTTCGTAAAACGAGATTATTCTCGTGTCCATAATAAAGTAAAACTGAATGGCGTAAAGGATATGTAAAAATAAATATTATCTAAAAAATAAGATTGTCGTTATTAGAAAAATAATAACTATATTTACATAATTTATTAGGATAATTATTAGGGTAAAAATAGTATAATTTATAATAAAGTTAAAAGTTAATTTGAATTTCTGATTATTTATTAATCGAATTTTACCGTAAAAAAAATGAAATACCGTTACAATAAAGTCGATTTTGAGTACAAGTTCACGTGAATTTTTTGTCGGATTCGCAAAAAACTACGAGTCTCGCTATCTCGTCCCTATTTTGTGAAACGAGACTATTCTCGTGTGTATAATAAGATAAAATTGAACAGCGTAACGAATTTGTTAAAATAAATATCGTGATTAGAAACATAATAACTATATTTACATAATTTATTCAGATAATTATTAGAGTAAAAATAGTCGATTTATTTTATTAATTGAATTTTTCGGTAAAAAATGAAATACTGTTACAATATTAAAGTCGATTTTGAGTATAAATTCACGTGAGTTTTCGTCGGATTCACCAAAAAAATATGATTCTTGCTATCTCGTTCCTACTCCGTGAAACGAGACTATTCTCATGTTCATAATAAGATAAAGTTGAATCGCATAAAGAATTTGTTAAAATAAATATTGTCTAAAAAAATAAAATTGTCTTTAAGTTATTCCTATAATTATTAAGGTAAAAGTAGTTAATTTATAACAAAATTAAAGTTAATTTCAATTATTGATTATTTATTAATCGAATTTTACCCTAAAAAGTGAAATACAGTTACGATAAAGTCGATTTTGAGTACAAATTCACGTGAATTTTTTGTCGGATTCACCAAAAAACATGAGTCTCGCTATCTCATTCTTGTTTCGTGAAACGAGACAATTCTCGTGTCCATAATAAAGATAAAACTAAATGGCGTGAAGAATGCATTAAAATAAATATTATTTAAAAAAATAAAATTGTCACGGTAGAAACATAATAACTATATTTACCTAATGATTTTTACAGTTTAAGATTAATTTAATTAGGTTTGTGATAATTTTTTCTGAATAAAAATTTAAATAAGCATCCTTAAAAATATTTTTTTATAATTAATTTGTCGAAAAAAAAAGGAGTATTTAATTAGGGCGTGTTTAGGAAAATTAATTAAATTAAATTAAATTAAGGAATTTTATTTATAAAAATAAGGTGCAGCCCACAAAGGGGATTTGGCATTTAGTGAATTAGGTCAACAACTAGGAACCCCCCTTGGCTTCTTCTCCCGTTTTGGTCAATCCCACCAAATTCTAACCCTTTTTTTTATTATTTTTTCTTCACTCCCATTTTAAATTACAATAATATTATTAATAAATAAATAAATATATATATATATATATATATATATTGCTCTGCAAATTTCCCTTTTTATCCTTTTTCGTCGTCTTTATCTATTTGTTCGTTAAAAACGTCATTTTAATATTTATTATTTTTTTAAATGAGGTTCGAATCTTTTTTACTTAAAGTCAAAGTAATAATAATAAATAAAACTTAAAATAATTTATATTTAAAACAAAAAATTAATCTTTTTATTACAAATTTTGGAAATATATTCACTCTTGTCTTAAAATGCGTCGGTTAGAGGGAGGTTTCCACATTCTACTCTCACCCAGTTCTTACGGGCACTCGTTCCATTCTCTAATCGATGTGGGGACCCTCCAAATCTATACTCGTTTGAAGCCCAGCATCCTTGCTAGCACATCGCTCCATGTCTGGCTCTGATACCATTTCTAGATTTGTACATGGAGCCAACTCTCCTTCTCTTTAATTTATATTACTCGGTTTAAAAAAATCGAAAAACAAAATTTGAAATTTATTGAAAGTCCAAGAACGAAATTTAAATATATGAAACGGTACGAAACTCGAGGTACAATAATTTTTTTAATTTTTTTTTTTATTTTTTTTTTTTTTTTTTTTTTTTTTGTTTAGTTGTTTGATTCCATGTTTGTTTGGCATTTTGTTTGTCATGCCATAACCCATTATTATGGGGTCCATTCTCTTTCAGCTCTATCGGTTTGGTACATGTCATTATTAATCTCCCCAAATTTTTTCTTCCAATCCATTCAATCTCCCATTTCCACTTCCACTTCAAACCGCGATTCATCGAGAATTTTGAAGTACATGTTTGTTTCTGTTGACGATAATCATACTTCTATAATATGGATTTAACGTTTTGAATGAAACCGAGAGAAAAAAACGAACCTAGAATAATTTTCGACCTCATAATTATCAGATCAGATTGTATTTTCTGGTCAACCCTAGTTTCAATTTGGTCTTATTATAATCGGTTGCAGTCATAAACATGTCAATTTAAAAAAATCGATGACTCGAATATGTTAATACGACACAGTCACAAATAACATGTCAACGAGCTTCAACTAAAAACTAACATTAAAGACGTTGACATAACTAAAGCAGCTCGATTGTAAATGAGAGGAGCTGGTCATCAAACCGCTTAACTTTTACCAAGTGTACAGTTGAAGAATAAATAGGTTTATTAGCTTGGCCGTTTTAAAATCTTATGACCTGGAACAGAAATCGGGTTCAAGAGGAAGGGAAGCAAATGGCAGCCGACTTAAAAAATAAAAAATAATAATAATAATAATAATAATAATGATAATAATAGCTGTGTTATTGGGTAATAACATAATGTCGTGTTGTAAAGCTAATGGACAACAAAACAATATTAAACAATTCCCTAACATTACGTGTATGTACCAAAGTCATTTAAAAAAAAAAAAAAAAAAACATTGTGAAAACCCCAAAATGCCCCCCTCATTTTTTAATTAGTTTATTATGTCCTATTGCTCCTATGATAATAATGACTCCACATGGGTCCATTTTTTTTTGCTTTTTAATTATTTTTATTCTTTTACTAATGAAGGGTCGTAATTTTTGAATTCACGGTTTCCACCACGACGGTTAGATTTATCCTTTATACAAGGGAAACCGTTAGTAGGATACCGTGTTAACGACGCAAGTCATCTCACGAGTTACCTCCACGCTTGTTTTAATAGGAATGTTGTTGCAGCTGCCAAAACGGTCTTGAGAGTTTCGTGAAGAAACGTAAATTCTTCGATCCCTGATAAATGATGTGAATTTATTTTAACCGACCATGCCGAGAATAAGTAACCTTTTTTTTAATATTTATAAATCCATGTTCTATGAACCTCCACCTACTTAGTGAGGGCTTTGGTATTATAAAATTAAAAGAAAATGTAAAAACAAATGAAAAATTATGAGGGGCATCTTTGGAAATTAATTTTCTATGAGGCCCATAAGAGCAATGGGCCAACAAACATTGTACAATGTATGTGAAAAGGCATAGGGACAATTGGGTCATTTTACGTAAGAAGAATATTCCTTCTTAGAGATAAACAAATGGATCACGTGTTTGATTTATCATCACCTTTTTCCCCCACCCAAATTAAATAAATATAATTATATAATTTTAAATAAAATTTAAAAAATGTAAATATAATTATCGAGTTATTTACTGAGTTATGCTCGTATTAACCATTAATAATATTTTTATTTTTTTTCCTCAAATAATAAAATAAAGAATGACGTGGAAAAGGGAAAATTTTTTAATTTAATGATTTTTCTGTGTTGGGCCGGTGGAAAATTCGACGAGTTTTGGGCCGTTGTATAAAATTTTGAGCCCATTAAGCAAATAGTAAATGGGCCCAATATAATCATTAATTAATTTTGGGCCATTGTATTAAATTATTTTTAGTATTAATATTTAAAAAAAAAAGTAAATTTAACTATTTTTTAACCGTATTTTCAAATCCAAATCTAAAATTTGAAAATTAAAAATAAAAATAAAAAAGTTAAAAAAATATTTTTGTTTTTAAAATTTAATTAAAAATGATTAAATTTAAGATTTATTAAAATAAATAAATTAAAATTAAATTGAGGTATTTGTATTTATTAAGGATATGTAAAAAAAAGAAAAAAAAAACTAATTAATTTAGTTTTTAAATCTTCGGCTGTCGCGCCAAATTTTTAAAAATTTAATTCCCGCCACATTGGCGATCGGCGTGAAACAACGTTCCACCAATCACAGCGTTCCGTTCTTCACTATAAAAGCAAACCAACAGCCCTCTTCTATGGTATGAATCCATCTCACCGCCGGAAAGTAAAAATGAGTTCTACCGATGTTCCGACTAAGGGTGGCAGAGGCAAGAAATCTGCCGCCAAGGCAGTCTCCAGGTCTCACAAGGCTGGTCTTCAATTCCCCGTGGGTCGTATTGCCAGGTACCTCAAGAAGGGCCGTTATGCCCAGCGCGTAGGTTCTGGATCACCGGTTTACCTCTCCGCCGTCCTCGAATACCTCGTCGCTGAGGTTCGTAAGGCTACTTTCGTTTACAGTTCAATTCTAAGATTTTTAGTGTTTTGTTTCAGGAATTTTGTTTTTCGTTTAGGTTTTGGAGTTAGCGGGGAATGCTGCGAGGGACAACAAGAAGAACAGAATCATTCCGAGGCATATTCAGCTTGCGGTGAGGAACGATGAGGAATTGAGCAAGCTTTTGGGATCGGTTACGATTGCTAGTGGAGGAGTGATGCCGAAGATTCATCAGTCTCTTTTGCCGAAGAAGGCCGGGAATGCGAAAGACAAGGCCGAAATCGGATCGGCCTCTCAAGAATTTTAGGTTACGGTAGAAATCACTACCATTGATGATGAAATGAAAATTAAATAGTTAGGTTATGTTAGATTGTTATTAGCTTCAATGGATCATACTTCTTTCCGATGTAAATTTGCGAAACGAATTTCGCATAGATCAGGTTTCGTCATTGTCGTCGTTCAACTTTTTTATTGTGTAAATGCGGATGAAGTTCACCGCTAATTAGAATCGAAAGAAACTAGTCGAGTTTTCAATTTCCTGGAATCCGTAAATTTTCTTGCATGCCAATCAGNTGTTAGATTGTTATTAGCTTCAATGGATCATACTTCTTTCCGTATGTAAATTTGCGAAACGAATTTCGCATAGATCAGGTTCCGTCATTGTCGTCGTTCAACTTTTTTATTGTGTAAATGCGGATGAAGTTCACCGCTAATCAGAATCGAAAGAAACTAGTCGAGTTTTCAATTTCCTGGAATCCGTAAATTTTCTTGCATGCCAATCCGAAATTACGAGATATAACCGCTTTAAGATGCGAAATCTTCAATTTACTTAATTGGCCACTAATTTAAATGTTTATTTTTTTTCATTAATGATATAGAAGTTGCTGATTCATGTGATTTCGTTTCTCTCTCTATATATATTTTAGGGATCCTTCTTCCTTAATCCCTCGATTTTTCTTTTTTCGATTCTATCTCTATCAAGTTGCATATTGTCTAGGGTTTGATCATCCGCCGGGAAAAACTATACTATGAGTTCATCGGCTTCGACCAAGGGCGGCAGAGGGAAACCAAAGGCCACGAAGTCTGTTTCGCGGTCTCAGAAGGCTGGTCTTCAGTTTCCCGTCGGTCGTATTGCGAGGTTTCTTAAGGCCGGTAAGTATGCGGAGCGCGTTGGCGCCGGTGCTCCCGTCTACCTCTCCGCTGTCCTTGAATATCTGGCTGCCGAGGTTAGTGCTTGTTCTTCTCATCAGATCTTTTACTTGTGTTTCCGATCTGTTTATCTGTGGAGTTGTTTTCGTCTGATTGTGATGAAGTGAGGTGCTGTAGTGTAGTGCTTTGATCACTTGAATCGAAATTCTTATATCTGATTTTGTTGGGTTTCGTCTGCTTTGGCTCTGGAATTGATTTGGAGATGATGAATTTCGATTTGTTTCTTTAAATTGATGAAGAAACTATTTGAAATTAGGTTCACCATTGCATAGTAATCTCGAGCTTTGAATTGTGGCCTCCCTTTTTCTCTTGCATGTCATCCAATTGGCTAGAAATTGATACTGAATGCAGCTTATTTAGTTTTACTTGGTGAATAAGATGCCAAAGCCACAAGACTATGTGAGTTTGTTCTTTGGATGAACGAAGTTTCATTTGGGTTCATCCCTATTGTTTCTGTACAATGATGATGAATTGGTTTTGCATTTAAAGTAGCTGAGTATACTAAAAATCTTCATTTGCAGGTGCTTGAGCTTGCAGGCAATGCTGCCAGGGACAACAAGAAGAACCGTATTGTTCCGAGGCACATACAGCTCGCAGTCCGTAACGACGAAGAGCTAAGCAAGCTTTTGGGTGATGTGACCATTGCAAATGGTGGAGTGTTGCCGAATATCCATCAAAATCTCTTGCCTAAGAAAGCCGGGTCGGGTAAAGGCGACATTGGATCTGCATCTCAAGAGTTCTAAAGGTGTTTGATCATCTGCAAATTTTGATATGCGAGGTATTTAAGAGTGAAAACTGTTGTGGTTTCTTTGCTTTGGTTTGGAATCTATTTGGTTATTGTGAACCACAAGACTGGATCTCTTTAATTTGACATCTGATTGAAACCATATTGTGTTTTGTCCCTCTGCTGTTTTGCATGCTTGTTTGTTAAATTTTGCTTTTGGAATAGACCTTTTTTTCATTTAAGATGTCTGCAAAAATGTGAACTCTCACATCGGTTGGAGAGGGGAATAAAACATTCCTTATAAGGGTGTGGAAACCTCGAGGGGAACGAAACATTCCTTATAAGGGTGTGGAAACCTCGAGCGGAACGAAACATTCTTTATAAGGGTGTGGAAACCTCGAGGGGAACGAAACATTCCTTATAAGGGTGTGGAAACCTCGAGGGGAACGAAACATTCCTTATAAGGGTGTGGAAACCTCGAGGGGAACGAAACATTCCTTATAAGGGTGTAGAAACCTCTCTCTATAGACGCGTTGGGACTGTTACCAAAAAACACATTAACCCAAATGGCCTTTAGGAAATGTTTTCTAGCACCAGCCATATTGATGGTTTTTAGGCAAGATACAAGAATAGGGAGATGGAACGGATTCCTTCATACACTTCTTCTAGTTGGTCATGTCGAGAACCAAAAGTAGAACGGATTCCTTCATACACTTCTTCTAGTCGGTCACGTTGAGAACCAAAAGTAGAACGGATTCCTTCATATACTTCTTCTAGTCGGTCATGTCGAGAACCAAACCAAATGGATCTTGCTCATAGTTGGTGTCTTTACAAACACTGTTGAACTCTACTCTCCTGGCTTCTCTACCTTCCTTCTCCCCTGCCCTTAGGATCGGGTTGTTCGGCTGTAGGGAAATATCCCATTCGTCAAGCAAGCGGATAATGTCACCTGGCTTGATCGGGAAGTGAACTGCAGCTGTTTCATTTTGCCTCCAATGATAGACATGCCTGGTTTGGTTGTCCTACTGGATTCACATTGTTCAAGTCCTTGAGAGGCATATCATTTGCATGCCTATTCTTAATTGCCTCAAACAAACAAACAAACAAACATGCTCTGTTTTGATTGTGGAGGAAGGTCTAGATCATGTACTTTGGAGCTGCAACGTTGTGTAGAATCACATACTAATGATGTTTGGGCCCTTGTTAAGTTCTACGTTTGGTCATTCCGTTATATATTCGGAGAACGTTGTGAAGTGTAAAACAGATAGTCTTCGATAATGGTCGATTGTCTGCATGATGAAATATGCATTTTAAGTCGAGTTCATAGATGAACATTAGGTTAATGTTCTTATCCAAATAGAAGCATATTTCAAAGAAACTTCTAAAACACGAACCATTAAATAAACATGTATTTGGAAGTTCATTAAATTACGAATTTCGTTTTATTTTCATTTTTTTTTATCTATTAGACAAAAAAATTTTACCATCAAAATATGACAAAAATTATTATCTTCAAATTTTTAAAAGTTCGTGTCTATTTTGAAATATAGGTAAGTGTTTAAGGTATTTTTGAATTTTTTTAAAAAATTTTAAAGTGTTTGAATTTTTTTTTATAAAAAATAGGAAGTTTTTATTATTATTATTATTATTATTATTATCATTATTATTATTAAGAATACTATATTTAACTGCGTAAATGTAGTTTTGATGTAATTTTGATTTTTTTTAGTATAATGAAAATTTTAAAAATTTGATTTTTTTTTTTAAGATAATGTAAAATTCAAAAGTATTTTTTAAAAAAATTAATTTAACCTCGATCTAATTTATTCGATAACTATTCTTTTATTTTATTTTTTTATTTATTAGTTGTTTGAGCGGTTATTAATAATAATAAGACTGACCATTTTAATAATTAAACAAAAATATGGATTTGTACACTAATAATCTAATATCAAATTGTAACAAATACTTTTATTCATCCATTTACGTACATCAGTTTGGATCGATGATGAATAAAATTATTTTAATTTTATTCTTTTTTTAAAAAAACCTATCTAGAGTTGCTTTGTTCTTGCTTCAATCCGTGCATCATTACAAGTTTAGATCGACGAGGAATAAAATTAAAAATAATTAAAAAAAATAAGTTGCAACATTTCATATCTATCTAGAGTTGATTTGTTCTTGTTTCAATCCGTGAATAAGCTGCAGCATTTCAGAACGCATGTTGAATTCAACGTACTTACTCTTTACACTTCGCATCACATTAATGGGTCCAGAAATCTCATCCTTGCTTCGAAATTGATCAACGTTGCAATAATGCTCATAAATCACTCGAGCAGTTTCCATCACATATAGTCCACAATCATATCCATTGTTTTGTCGAGGTGTACGACATTCCATAAACTCTGCTGGTTCATAATTGATGTAGCCATTCACAGATTCATAAAGGGTGAAAGCAGATTCACTGTTCATCGTGGAAAGACTGTCGTAGTGCATGAATAAATTTCGTTTTCTGCAGTACACCAGCAAGCTCCAATGAGATCCACCGGAAGAGGAGACGTTGGAGTTGTCATTGACGACGAAAAAAATTAGCTTCTTTTCAGGGAGGTTCAGGGATTCGATCGTGGATATAAAAATATCCCAATCAAGAGTGTTGCCCAACAAAAAAGAGACACTCGTTGGTATCGATAGAATTTCGTTCGATTGGTACGTTGCGGAGAGGTAGGCAAAGTAGAAATCTATGATAGTGTCGTTCAAGTAGTTTCTGCCTTCTAAACTATGCAAATCAGATCCTTGAATAACGACATCACCGTAAGTCAAGAATTTAGCAGCCATGAGAGGAAAGCTTTTGCGAGAGAGAGGAAAGCTTTGCAAAAGGAATTTGTTAAATGAGACTGAATGAGAAAAATAGAATGAACCATATGTTTAAATAGACTCAGACAGATGATATATTCCCTCTATATTTATTTATCTTTTATTGGTTTAAATTCAAAATTTCAAATATTTTTGTTTATTTTATATATTTAAAAATTAGATATATCTTTTTTACAAAAATCAATTTTAATATAAACTATTAATTTATATGAAAAAATAAAATTACATTAAAAAATCTATTTGTTTCAAAATTGGTTTAAAAAAATATTTTCACATATTTTTAGGCATTATATAAATTCAAACGATTTAAAAATAATAATAAAAAAGGATTAATTTGAATAATTACACCTATTTTTTATAAACGATATTATTGAAATTAAAATTACAAAATAAATAAATATAAAAATAAAAAATTAAATTTAAAGCACTATTTAGAATTATTTAAATTTTAGGGATTTTAAATAAAGCCCAACGGCCCATTACTATTCTCTCCTCCACTTACGTGTAAGAAAAACCCTAACCCCGTTCTTCCAAGCCATCCGCCAAAACCCTAAGGGTTGCCCTAATTTCTTTGATTCACGCATAAACCCTTCTCTCTGTATTCGTCTCCCTCCGATTGAAGTTTCTGCTTCTTTGTACATGATACGAACCGTTCGTCCACAATTCATTCTTTCTGGTAAGGTTTAATGTTTTGATTTTGTTCTTTTTTGTTCACAACCCAACCGATATATTTGATTCATGCTCTGTTGCGATGCTCACTTTCGTTGTTCTTTCTAGTCAATTTCCTTGGTTTTAACTGCATTGAATCTTAATTTTTCCTCTGTTTGCTGAATTGGTAGTGGGTATTTTGAATAACAATGCTAAGATTCAGAGATTTACTTATTGTTCGAACTTTTGGGTTCTTTTGATGTTGTTTGGAGTCGCTGAATTGTCGTTGAAATATGTTTTTTCTTGTTTGTTTGTACCTATTTTTTTAGTGGCAGATTGCCAATGTTCTAAATTAATGCAGAATGGGTGTTATTGTGTCTGGATTTTATGTTGTTTGTGCATCGAGGGCCTTCTATACTTTGTTTAATCGCATATTTTTCTCATTTTTAGGCTTACTTGCTCTACATTTTCATGCTGCTGTAGTTTAGGTGAGAAGGGTGTTCTTTTTTCAGTCTAAGCATGGGAGAACCTAATTCTTTGAGTTTAACAAGGACCTTCCTGGTTAAACCAAAGCTTAAAGCTAAAGCCAGGACACCCAAAGAAACTCCAGAATCAAAATATTGGTCCTCCTTTAAGCGTCATGAGATCCCGAACCTTGTTTCATCCATATCCTCTGTTTCCTTCTGTCCGACGAATCCTTCCATTTTCTCTGCTAGCCACTCGACCTCTCTGACTCTTTTTAGCACGGAAACCATGGCCCCTACCTCTGCAATTACATCTTTTCGAGATGTTGTATCTTGTGCTTCGTTTCGTTGTGATGGCCTCCTCATTGCTGCCTCAGACCTTTCAGGGCTTGTCCAAGTCTTTGATGTTAAATCTCGAACCCCGCTTCGAAAGCTTCGTTCCCATTTGCGCCCAGTTCATTTTGTCCAGTACCCGGTTCTCGATAAGCTCCACCTAGTATCTGGTGGGGATGATGCAGTTGTTAAGTATTGGGATGTGGCGAGTCAGACTCCGCTTTTGGATTTTTTGGGCCATAAGGACTATGTTAGAAGTGGAGCATGCTCTCCATCTAGCATGGACATGTTTGTCACTGGGTCGTATGATCACACTGTGAAGCTTTGGGATGCTAGAACGAATTCAAAATCGGTTCTGGAAGTAAATCACGGGAAACCGGTGGAGGATGTGATTTTCTTACCGTCAGGTGGACTAGTTGCTACTGCTGGGGGTAATTCTGTGAAAATTTGGGATGTGATTGGAGGTGGGAAGATGGTGGGCTCTATGGAGAGTCATAATAAGACTGTTACTTCACTATGTGTTGGGAAATTGGGCAAGGATAGCGGAGAAGAATCAGATCAATTTAGAATCTTGAGTGTAGCTCTGGATGGGTATATGAAGGTGTTTGATTATTCAAAAATGAAAGTTACTCATTCAATGAGATTCCCAACACCTCTTATGTCAGTTGGGTTTTCTCCTGACTGTAGTAGTAGAGTTATAGGGACTTCAAATGGGATCTTGTATGCTGGCAAGAGGAAGACTAAGGGAATTACGTCGAGTAATTTGTCGAACCCTTGGAGTCTCGGATCAGTTGGGGAACCTCAAAGGCGAGCCTTGAGGCCTTCTCACTTTCGATACTTTCATCGTGGTCAAGGGGAGAAGCCAACTGAAGGAGATTACCTAGTCATGAAACCCAAAAAGGTGAAGTTGACAGAGCACGATAAACTCTTGAAGAAGTTCAGGCACAAGGATGCTCTAGTATCGGTGTTAGCGAGTAAGAACCCGGAGAATGTGGTGGCTGTAATGGAGGAATTGGTAGCAAGAAAGAAGCTGTTGAAATGCGTTTCGAATTTGAACACGGAGGAGCTTGGTTTGCTATTGGTTTTCTTACAAAAGCACTCTACATTGCCAAGATACTCAAGCTTGTTGATGGGGTTGACACGAAAGGTTCTAGAGCTACGGGCCGAAGATATTAGAGCCTCGGGTGCCTTGAAAGATCACATCAGAAACTTAAAGCGATCGGTAGACGAAGAGATTCGGATACAACAGTCATTGCTGGAGATACAAGGTATCATTTCACCATTACTGAGAATTGCTGGAAGATGATGAGATTCAGTTTTTCAATTAGTTGTTTGTAAGGTACACTTTTCAGTGTTTTCTTTACAATTAAGATCAAGAAAAGGCTCCAATTTTGTCTCTGTGCCTGTGTTGTTTGAAAATCTAGTGGTTAAGTAGATCATGAAATATTTAGTGTTTGAATTCATGAATTTTAGGTACCAAAGAACAGTGTCAAGGTCCTTCATGTGAAGGTCATATGATATAACATTACATTAAACTCATCTACTCTCTTGAATTGGGTTTGTCTGCTGATATTATTATTTTGCCCCGGGTTTAAAAAATGTCTATATTCAAATATTATTCTCGACCTTTCATACATATTGTTAGAGTAGCAATTTCTTAGATTCCTTGGATGAACATTGGGACTCGAACATCGTTACCATTATACTAGGGTCCCACTTTCTTCTATCCACAACTATACCGAATTGAAATATTTTTTAGACTAAGGTGTTCTTGATGTGACAAATACCGTATTCGAACTATAAGATAATATCAATAATTTAACCTATATTCAAGGTTAACAAATATCTTTTTAAACTTTATGCGGTTAAAATAAATGGGTAAGTAAGAATTTACTTTAAATTACAAACCTAAAAGGGTCCAATTATTATTATTATTTTCTTTCTCTTTTTATCTTTTATTTTGTATACTTAAATTGATAATAATTAGAACACTTTTGGAATCAGGAAAATAAAATAATTTATTATTTAAAAAAAATAAAATTTAATACTTGAAATTACATAAATATTAATTGTTTGAATTATTAAGTTCAAAAAAAAAATTTAAGGCATCTGAAATTGAGGATGTTCAAAATAGATCAAAGCTGTCGCTATCATTAAATAAATGATGAAAATCCAAATTTGTGTTTTTTTAAATAAATAAATAAATAAATAAATAAATAAATAAAAATAAAATAAAATAAAATTGCAGCATCATGTGAGTAGCCATTATTAATAAGAATGCAAATAACAGGTTGGAGTTTTGAATGAGACAGAAAAAAGAATATAATGACCAAACACAAAATACCAAAATTAATATTTTTATAAATTAAAATTAAATATTAGGAAAAAGAAAAGAAAATAATCTCTCTCTCTCTCTCTCTCTCTCTTATTATTATTATTATTATTTATTATTTGAAATTCAAACCTTGAGTTTTGGAGGGAGATCTGACAGTTTCATTTTCATCTGATTTTGTGGGGCCCATTTCAATCACCTGCTTTTCGATTTAGGATACCCATTTGTGGGCCCCACCTCTAGATTCAATCTCCTCCGCTCCTTCTACCCCACTGGCCCCACCTCGCCAACGTTTTCATCTCTCTTATCTTTTTTTAAATATTTATGGGTTAAAAAAATAATAATAATCACTTTTTACTGCTAAATTTGTCTCACTTATATTCATTTCCTTTTTTTTTTTTTACTATTTATTGGAATTTACTAATTCACCCGTTAATTTTAATAAATAATATTGCAAAAAAAAAAAAAAAGNAAAAAAAAAATCTATAATTTTTATATTTTTCATAAATTATAATATAAAAAAACATGTGATTAAATTTAAAAATATTTTAATTTATTAATTCTAATCTATCATTTTGTTGATGTGACAATTACTATATTACATCATTAAAGACAAACTTTTGATAAATAATATAATGACAATAAAATTGTAGAAAAAAAAAAAGGACAATAATAATTGAAATTGGCACAAAAAAAAGCAAATTATAACATTGGAAATATCAAGCTTGTCCACATTTGTCCCTCAACCATCAATAATCCAATTTTTATATTTGAAGTGCCCAACGCCCATCTCAATTTATTTTCTACATTTAATGGTTCGGTACGCCCTTATTATAAGAAAAGGATCTCACAATCCACATCCTTAGAGGCTCAGCGTCGGTGGTCTAGTGTCCTCGTTGGCACACCGCCCAGTGTTCAGCTTTGATACCATTTCTAAATAGCTCAAACCCACTATTAGATATTGTCTGTTTTAATGTTTCTGTCAATCTCAAAATTTTAAAACGCATCTACTAGAGATAAATTTTTACAGTCTTGAATGAAAAGTAAACTAAAAAAAGGTCAGAAGTAAAAATATAACATTTAAGAATCAAATAGTAAAAAAAAAAATTTTCAATTTTTTTAAATTAAAAAAAGCATAAATGAGTTATAATTAATTTATGACATCATGATTATGTCATTAATATATGTAAAAGGAGCCTAATTTTGTTGAGTTTGAAAGTCTATTTGTTATAATAAATGAAGCTCACAATTAATTATAAGCTTAGATTCTCATTAATAATTCATTTTATGTCCAGTTATTAAATTTTTAATTTTGTTTCTAATAAATTATTGACATATTCGACCATTTAAAAAAAAAAATTCATGGATATTTATACATAAATCAATTAATTTAAAAAACCCATTAAAAAATAGAAATTATTTATTAGATATAAAATTGAATTTTTAATATTTTATTAAATTTATTTTTTAACGTTGAGAGAGGAGTAAAAAAAAATAAATAAATAAATAAAATAATAACGGTGGTGTGCGCAGATAGAAGGAGAGCACATAAAAAAGCGTTTTTTTGAAATGTGAAGTGGCATTTAATATTTATAAATCCATGTTCTATGAACCTCCACCTACTTAGTGAGGGCTTTGGTATTATAAAATTAAAAGAAAATGTAAAAACAAATGAAAAATTATGAGGGGCATCTTTGGAAATTAATTTTCTATGAGGCCCATAAGAGCAATGGGCCAACAAACATTGTACAATGTATGTGAAAAGGCATAGGGACAATTGGGTCATTTTACGTAAGAAGAATATTCCTTCTTAGAGATAAACAAATGGATCACGTGTTTGATTTATCATCACCTTTTTCCCCCACCCAAATTAAATAAATATAATTATATAATTTTAAATAAAATTTAAAAAATGTAAATATAATTATCGAGTTATTTACTGAGTTATGCTCGTATTAACCATTAATAATATTTTTATTTTTTTTCCTCAAATAATAAAATAAAGAATGACGTGGAAAAGGGAAAATTTTTTAATTTAATGATTTTTCTGTGTTGGGCCGGTGGAAAATTCGACGAGTTTTGGGCCGTTGTATAAAATTTTGAGCCCATTAAGCAAATAGTAAATGGGCCCAATATAATCATTAATTAATTTTGGGCCATTGTATTAAATTATTTTTAGTATTAATATTTAAAAAAAAAAGTAAATTTAACTATTTTTTAACCGTATTTTCAAATCCAAATCTAAAATTTGAAAATTAAAAATAAAAATAAAAAAGTTAAAAAAATATTTTTGTTTTTAAAATTTAATTAAAAATGATTAAATTTAAGATTTATTAAAATAAATAAATTAAAATTAAATTGAGGTATTTGTATTTATTAAGGATATGTAAAAAAAAGAAAAAAAAAACTAATTAATTTAGTTTTTAAATCTTCGGCTGTCGCGCCAAATTTTTAAAAATTTAATTCCCGCCACATTGGCGATCGGCGTGAAACAACGTTCCACCAATCACAGCGTTCCGTTCTTCACTATAAAAGCAAACCAACAGCCCTCTTCTATGGTATGAATCCATCTCACCGCCGGAAAGTAAAAATGAGTTCTACCGATGTTCCGACTAAGGGTGGCAGAGGCAAGAAATCTGCCGCCAAGGCAGTCTCCAGGTCTCACAAGGCTGGTCTTCAATTCCCCGTGGGTCGTATTGCCAGGTACCTCAAGAAGGGCCGTTATGCCCAGCGCGTAGGTTCTGGATCACCGGTTTACCTCTCCGCCGTCCTCGAATACCTCGTCGCTGAGGTTCGTAAGGCTACTTTCGTTTACAGTTCAATTCTAAGATTTTTAGTGTTTTGTTTCAGGAATTTTGTTTTTCGTTTAGGTTTTGGAGTTAGCGGGGAATGCTGCGAGGGACAACAAGAAGAACAGAATCATTCCGAGGCATATTCAGCTTGCGGTGAGGAACGATGAGGAATTGAGCAAGCTTTTGGGATCGGTTACGATTGCTAGTGGAGGAGTGATGCCGAAGATTCATCAGTCTCTTTTGCCGAAGAAGGCCGGGAATGCGAAAGACAAGGCCGAAATCGGATCGGCCTCTCAAGAATTTTAGGTTACGGTAGAAATCACTACCATTGATGATGAAATGAAAATTAAATAGTTAGGTTATGTTAGATTGTTATTAGCTTCAATGGATCATACTTCTTTCCGTATGTAAATTTGCGAAACGAATTTCGCATAGATCAGGTTCCGTCATTGTCGTCGTTCAACTTTTTTATTGTGTAAATGCGGATGAAGTTCACCGCTAATCAGAATCGAAAGAAACTAGTCGAGTTTTCAATTTCCTGGAATCCGTAAATTTTCTTGCATGCCAATCCGAAATTACGAGATATAACCGCTTTAAGATGCGAAATCTTCAATTTACTTAATTGGCCACTAATTTAAATGTTTATTTTTTTTCATTAATGATATAGAAGTTGCTGATTCATGTGATTTCGTTTCTCTCTCTATATATATTTTAGGGATCCTTCTTCCTTAATCCCTCGATTTTTCTTTTTTCGATTCTATCTCTATCAAGTTGCATATTGTCTAGGGTTTGATCATCCGCCGGGAAAAACTATACTATGAGTTCATCGGCTTCGACCAAGGGCGGCAGAGGGAAACCAAAGGCCACGAAGTCTGTTTCGCGGTCTCAGAAGGCTGGTCTTCAGTTTCCCGTCGGTCGTATTGCGAGGTTTCTTAAGGCCGGTAAGTATGCGGAGCGCGTTGGCGCCGGTGCTCCCGTCTACCTCTCCGCTGTCCTTGAATATCTGGCTGCCGAGGTTAGTGCTTGTTCTTCTCATCAGATCTTTTACTTGTGTTTCCGATCTGTTTATCTGTGGAGTTGTTTTCGTCTGATTGTGATGAAGTGAGGTGCTGTAGTGTAGTGCTTTGATCACTTGAATCGAAATTCTTATATCTGATTTTGTTGGGTTTCGTCTGCTTTGGCTCTGGAATTGATTTGGAGATGATGAATTTCGATTTGTTTCTTTAAATTGATGAAGAAACTATTTGAAATTAGGTTCACCATTGCATAGTAATCTCGAGCTTTGAATTGTGGCCTCCCTTTTTCTCTTGCATGTCATCCAATTGGCTAGAAATTGATACTGAATGCAGCTTATTTAGTTTTACTTGGTGAATAAGATGCCAAAGCCACAAGACTATGTGAGTTTGTTCTTTGGATGAACGAAGTTTCATTTGGGTTCATCCCTATTGTTTCTGTACAATGATGATGAATTGGTTTTGCATTTAAAGTAGCTGAGTATACTAAAAATCTTCATTTGCAGGTGCTTGAGCTTGCAGGCAATGCTGCCAGGGACAACAAGAAGAACCGTATTGTTCCGAGGCACATACAGCTCGCAGTCCGTAACGACGAAGAGCTAAGCAAGCTTTTGGGTGATGTGACCATTGCAAATGGTGGAGTGTTGCCGAATATCCATCAAAATCTCTTGCCTAAGAAAGCCGGGTCGGGTAAAGGCGACATTGGATCTGCATCTCAAGAGTTCTAAAGGTGTTTGATCATCTGCAAATTTTGATATGCGAGGTATTTAAGAGTGAAAACTGTTGTGGTTTCTTTGCTTTGGTTTGGAATCTATTTGGTTATTGTGAACCACAAGACTGGATCTCTTTAATTTGACATCTGATTGAAACCATATTGTGTTTTGTCCCTCTGCTGTTTTGCATGCTTGTTTGTTAAATTTTGCTTTTGGAATAGACCTTTTTTTCATTTAAGATGTCTGCAAAAATGTGAACTCTCACATCGGTTGGAGAGGGGAATAAAACATTCCTTATAAGGGTGTGGAAACCTCGAGGGGAACGAAACATTCCTTATAAGGGTGTGAAAATCTCTCTCTATAGACGCGTTGGGACTGTTACCAAAAAACACATTAACCCAAATGGCCTTTAGGAAATGTTTTCTAGCATTAGCCATATTGATGGTTTTTAGGCAAGATACAAGAATAGGGAGATGGAACGGATTCCTTCATACACTTCTTCTAGTTGGTCATGTTGAGAACCAAAAGTAGAACGGATTCCTTCATATACTTCTTCTAGTCGGTCATGTCGAGAACCAAACCAAATGGATCTTGCTCATAGTTGGTGTCTTTACAAACACTGTTGAACTCTACTCTCCTGGCTTCTCTACCTTCCTTCTCCCCTGCCCTTAGGATCGGGTTGTTCGGCTGTAGGGAAATATCCCATTCGTCAAGCAAGCGGATAATGTCACCTGGCTTGACCGGGAAGTGAACTGCAGCTGTTTCATTTTGCCTCCAATGATAGACATGCCTGGTTTGGTTGTCCTACTGGATTCACATTGTTCAAGTCCTTGAGAGGCATATCATTTGCATGCCTATTCTTAATTGCCTCAAACAAACAAACAAACAAACATGCTCTGTTTTGATTGTGGAGGAAGGTCTAGATCATGTACTTTGGAGCTGCAACGTTGTGTAGAATCACATACTAATGATGTTTGGGCCCTTGTTAAGTTCTATGTTTGGTCATTTCGTTATATATTCGGAGAACGTTATGAAATGTAAAACAGATAGTCTTCGATAATGGTTGATTGTCTGCATGATGAAATATGCATTTTAAGTCGAGTTCATAGATGATGAACATTAGGTTAATGTTCAAACATGTTTATGGAAGTTCATTAAAAGTGTTTGAATTTTTTTATAAAAAAATAGGAAGTTTTTATTATTATTATTATTATTATTATTATTATTATTATTAAGAATACTATATTTAACTGCGTAAATGTAGGTTTTGATTTTTTTTAGTATAATGAAATTTTTAAAAATTTGATATATATATTTTTTTAAGATAATGTAAAATTCAAAAGTATTTTAAAAAAAAATTAATTTAACCTTCATCTAATTTATTCGATAACTATTTAGATTTTATTTAGATTTGATAAACGGTTTAGATTTTATTTTTTTATTTATTTATTAGTTGTTTGAGCGGTTATTAATAATAATAAGACTGACCATTTTAATAATTAAACAAAAATATGGATTTGTACACTAATAATCTAATATCAAATTGTAACAAATACTTTTATTCATCCATTTACGTATATCAGTTTTAGATCGATGATGAATACAATTAAAAATAATTTTATTCTTCTTTTTAAAAAAACCTATCTAGAGTTGCTTTGTTCTTGCTTCAATCGATGACGAGGAATAAAATTAAAAATAATTAAAAAAAAAACTATCTAGAATTGATTTGTTCTTGTTTCAATCCGTGAATAAGCTGCAGCATTTCAGAACGCATGTTGAACTCAACATACTTACTCTTTACACTTCGCATCACATTAATGGGTCCAGAAATCTCATCCTTGCTTCGAAATTGATCAACGTTGAAATAATGCTCGTAAATCACTCGAGTAGTTTCCATCACATATAGTCCACAATCATATCCATTGTTTTGTCGAGGTGCACGACATTCCATAAACTCTGCTGGTTCATAATTGATGTAGCCATTCACAGATTCATAAAGGGTGAAAGCAGATTCACTGTTCATCGTGGAAAGGCTGTCGTAGTGCATGAATAAATTCCGTTTTCTGCAGTACACCAGCAAGCTCCAATGAGATCCACCGGAAGAGGAGACGTTGGAGTTGTCATTGACGACGAAAAAAATTAGCTTCTTTTCAGGGAGGTTCAGGGATTCGATCGTGGATATAAAAATATCCCAATCAAGAGTGTTGCCCAACAAAAAAGAGACACTCGTTGGTATCGATAGAATTTCGTTTGATTGGTACGTTGCGGAGAGGTAGGCAAAGTAGAAATCTATGATGGTGTCGTTCAAGTAGTTTCTGCCTTCTAAACTATGCAAATCAGATCCTTGAATAACGACATCACCGTAAGTCAAGAATTTAGCAGCCATGAGAGGAAAGCTTTGCGAGAGAGAGAGAGGAAAGCTTTGCGAAAGGAATTTGTTAAATGAGACTGAATGAGAAAAATAGAATGAACAGTATGTTTAAATAGACTCAGACAGATGAAAGATGTTTAAATTCAAATTTTCAAATATTATTGTTTATTTTATATATTTAAAAATTAGATATATCTTTTTTACAGAAATCAATTTTAATATAAACTATTAATTTATATGAAAAAATAAAATTACATTAAAAAATCTATTTGTTTCAAAATTGGTTTAAAAAAATATTTTCACATATTTTTAGGCATTATATAAATTCAAACGATTTAAAAATAATAATAAAAAAGGATTAATTTGAATAATACACCTATTTTTTATAAACGATATTATTGAAATTAAAATTACAAAATAAATAAATATAAAAATTAAAAATTAAATTTAAAGCACTATTTAGAATTATTTAAATTTTAGGGATTTTAAATGAAGCCCAACGGCCCATTACTATTCTCTCTTCCACTTACGTGTAAGAAAAACCCTAACCCCGTTCTTCCAAGCCATCCGCCAAAACCCTAAGGGTTGCCCTAAGTTCTTTGATTCACGCATAAACCCTTCTCTCTGTATTCGCCCCCCTCCGATTGCTTCTTTGTACATGATACGAACCGTTCGCCCACAATTCATTCTTTCTGGTAAGGTTTAATGTTTTGATTTTGTTCTTTTTTGTTCACAACCCAACCGATATATTTGATTCATGCTCTGTTGCGATGCTCACTTTCGTTGTTCTTTCTAGTCAATTTCCTTGGTTTTAACTGCATTGAATCTTAATTTTTCCTCTGTTTGCTGAATTGGTAGTGGGTATTTTGAATAACAATGCTAAGATTCAGAGATTTACTTATTGTTCGAACTTTTGGGTTCTTTTGATGTTGTTTGGAGTCGCTGAATTGTCGTTGAAATATGTTTTTTCTTGTTTGTTTGTACCTATTTTTTTAGTGGCAGATTGCCAATGTTCTAAATTAATGCAGAATGGGTGTTATTGTGTCTGGATTTTATGTTGTTTGTGCATCGAGGGCCTTCTATACTTTGTTTAATCGCATATTTTTCTCATTTTTAGGCTTACTTGCTCTACATTTTCATGCTGCTGTAGTTTAGGTGAGAAGGGTGTTCTTTTTTCAGTCTAAGCATGGGAGAACCTAATTCTTTGAGTTTAACAAGGACCTTCCTGGTTAAACCAAAGCTTAAAGCTAAAGCCAGGACACCCAAAGAAACTCCAGAATCAAAATATTGGTCCTCCTTTAAGCGTCATGAGATCCCGAACCTTGTTTCATCCATATCCTCTGTTTCCTTCTGTCCGACGAATCCTTCCATTTTCTCTGCTAGCCACTCGACCTCTCTGACTCTTTTTAGCACGGAAACCATGGCCCCTACCTCTGCAATTACATCTTTTCGAGATGTTGTATCTTGTGCTTCGTTTCGTTGTGATGGCCTCCTCATTGCTGCCTCAGACCTTTCAGGGCTTGTCCAAGTCTTTGATGTTAAATCTCGAACCCCGCTTCGAAAGCTTCGTTCCCATTTGCGCCCAGTTCATTTTGTCCAGTACCCGGTTCTCGATAAGCTCCACCTAGTATCTGGTGGGGATGATGCAGTTGTTAAGTATTGGGATGTGGCGAGTCAGACTCCGCTTTTGGATTTTTTGGGCCATAAGGACTATGTTAGAAGTGGAGCATGCTCTCCATCTAGCATGGACATGTTTGTCACTGGGTCGTATGATCACACTGTGAAGCTTTGGGATGCTAGAACGAATTCAAAATCGGTTCTGGAAGTAAATCACGGGAAACCGGTGGAGGATGTGATTTTCTTACCGTCAGGTGGACTAGTTGCTACTGCTGGGGGTAATTCTGTGAAAATTTGGGATGTGATTGGAGGTGGGAAGATGGTGGGCTCTATGGAGAGTCATAATAAGACTGTTACTTCACTATGTGTTGGGAAATTGGGCAAGGATAGCGGAGAAGAATCAGATCAATTTAGAATCTTGAGTGTAGCTCTGGATGGGTATATGAAGGTGTTTGATTATTCAAAAATGAAAGTTACTCATTCAATGAGATTCCCAACACCTCTTATGTCAGTTGGGTTTTCTCCTGACTGTAGTAGTAGAGTTATAGGGACTTCAAATGGGATCTTGTATGCTGGCAAGAGGAAGACTAAGGGAATTACGTCGAGTAATTTGTCGAACCCTTGGAGTCTCGGATCAGTTGGGGAACCTCAAAGGCGAGCCTTGAGGCCTTCTCACTTTCGATACTTTCATCGTGGTCAAGGGGAGAAGCCAACTGAAGGAGATTACCTAGTCATGAAACCCAAAAAGGTGAAGTTGACAGAGCACGATAAACTCTTGAAGAAGTTCAGGCACAAGGATGCTCTAGTATCGGTGTTAGCGAGTAAGAACCCGGAGAATGTGGTGGCTGTAATGGAGGAATTGGTAGCAAGAAAGAAGCTGTTGAAATGCGTTTCGAATTTGAACACGGAGGAGCTTGGTTTGCTATTGGTTTTCTTACAAAAGCACTCTACATTGCCAAGATACTCAAGCTTGTTGATGGGGTTGACACGAAAGGTTCTAGAGCTACGGGCCGAAGATATTAGAGCCTCGGGTGCCTTGAAAGATCACATCAGAAACTTAAAGCGATCGGTAGACGAAGAGATTCGGATACAACAGTCATTGCTGGAGATACAAGGTATCATTTCACCATTACTGAGAATTGCTGGAAGATGATGAGATTCAGTTTTTCAATTAGTTGTTTGTAAGGTACACTTTTCAGTGTTTTCTTTACAATTAAGATCAAGAAAAGGCTCCAATTTTGTCTCTGTGCCTGTGTTGTTTGAAAATCTAGTGGTTAAGTAGATCATGAAATATTTAGTGTTTGAATTCATGAATTTTAGGTACCAAAGAACAGTGTCAAGGTCCTTCATGTGAAGGTCATATGATATAACATTACATTAAACTCATCTACTCTCTTGAATTGGGTTTGTCTGCTGATATTATTATTTTGCCCCGGGTTTAAAAAATGTCTATATTCAAATATTATTCTCGACCTTTCATACATATTGTTAGAGTAGCAATTTCTTAGATTCCTTGGATGAACATTGGGACTCGAACATCGTTACCATTATACTAGGGTCCCACTTTCTTCTATCCACAACTATACCGAATTGAAATATTTTTTAGACTAAGGTGTTCTTGATGTGACAAATACCGTATTCGAACTATAAGATAATATCAATAATTTAACCTATATTCAAGGTTAACAAATATCTTTTTAAACTTTATGCGGTTAAAATAAATGGGTAAGTAAGAATTTACTTTAAATTACAAACCTAAAAGGGTCCAATTATTATTATTATTTTCTTTCTCTTTTTATCTTTTATTTTGTATACTTAAATTGATAATAATTAGAACACTTTTGGAATCAGGAAAATAAAATAATTTATTATTTAAAAAAAATAAAATTTAATACTTGAAATTACATAAATATTAATTGTTTGAATTATTAAGTTCAAAAAAAAAATTTAAGGCATCTGAAATTGAGGATGTTCAAAATAGATCAAAGCTGTCGCTATCATTAAATAAATGATGAAAATCCAAATTTGTGTTTTTTTAAATAAATAAATAAATAAATAAATAAATAAATAAAAATAAAATAAAATAAAATTGCAGCATCATGTGAGTAGCCATTATTAATAAGAATGCAAATAACAGGTTGGAGTTTTGAATGAGACAGAAAAAAGAATATAATGACCAAACACAAAATACCAAAATTAATATTTTTATAAATTAAAATTAAATATTAGGAAAAAAAGAGAAATTAATCTCTCTCTCTCTCTCTGTTATTATTATTATTATTATTATTATTATTATTATTATTATTTGAAATTCAAACCTTGAATTTTGGAGGGAGATCTGACATTTTCATTTTCATCTGATTTTGTGGGGCCCATTTCAATCACCTGCTTTTCGATTTAGGATACCCATTTGTGGGCCCCACCTCTAGATTCAATCTCCTCCGCTCCTTCTACCCCACTGGCCCCACCTCCCTAACGTTTTCATCTCTCTTAACTTTTTTTAAATATTTATGGGTTTAAAAAATAATAATAATCACTTTTTACTGCTAAATTTGTCTCACTTATATTCATTTCCCCTTTTTTTTTTTTACTATTTATTGGAATTTACTAATTCACCCGTTAATTTTAATAAATAATATTGCAAAAAAAAAAAAAAAAGTTAATTATGTATAATTTTTATATTTTTCATAAATTATAATATAAAACAAAACATGTGATTAAATTTAAAAATATTTTAATTTATTAACTCTAATCTATCATTTTGTTGATGTGACAATTACTATATTACATCATTAAAGACAAACTTTTGATAAATAATATAATGACAATAAAATTGTAGAAAAAAAAAAAGGACAATAATAATTGAAATTGGCACAAAAAAAAGCAAATTATAACATTGGAAATATCAAGCTTGTCCACATTTGTCCCTCAACCATCAATAATCCAATTTTTATATTTGAAGTGCCCAACGCCCATCTCAATTTATTTTCTAAATTTAATGGTCCGTAAGAAAAGGATTTCATAATCCACATCCTTAGAGGCTCAGCGTAGGTGGTCTAGTGTCCTCGTTGGCACACCGCTCAGTGTCCAGCTTTGATACCATTTCTAAATAGCTCAAACCCACAAGATATTGTCTGTTTTAATGTTTCTGTCAATCTCAAAAATGGATGAAAAGTAAATTAAAAAAAGTCAGAAGTAAAAATACATCATTACGAAATTTAAGAATCAAATCGTCACAATTTTTTTTTTCAAATTTTCAAATTAAAAAATGAGTTATAATTAATTTATGACATCATGATTATGTCATTAATATATGTAAAAAGGAATATTTGAGTCCTAGTTTTACCTAATTTTGTTGAGTTTGAAAGTCTATTTGTTATAATAAATGAAGCTCACAATTAATTATAAGCTTAAATTCTCATTAATAATTCATTTTATGTCCGGTTATTAAATTTTTAATTTTGTTTCTAATAAATTGTTGACATATTCGACATTTAAAAAAAAAATTAATGGATATTTATACATAAATCAATTAATTTTAAAAACCCATTAAAAAATAGAAATTATTTATTAGATATAAAATTGAATTTTTAATATTTTATTAAATTTATTTTTTTAACGTTGAGAGAGGAGTAAAAAAAATAATAAAATAATAACGGTGGTGTGCGCAGATAGAAGAGAGCACATAAAAAAGCGTTTTTTTGAAATGTGAAGTGGCCGTTTGAGACCTTTTTTTTGAAATTTGTTTAACTTCGAAGAACCGTAGCGACACGAAGGCACGGGAAGAGGGCTTCCTTCAATGCAATAAAAACAAGCAACCAAACCCATCTCTCACATTTTCAAAACCCCCCACCCAAATCGGCGAACGAGGGAGAGAATGACCGGCATTGTTATGGTCACTAGGGGCGGCGGCTGCGGCGGAGGCAGCAAAATGGTCAAAGGAGGAGCCAAGGGCTCCTCCGTCAGTGATGACCAAAATCAGCTCTCTTTGGTCGATGTTTTGCTCACGGCGTTGAGGAAATCGATGGTTTATTGCCGTGTTGATCGACGGGAGGAGCTTATCTCCACTGTCCATCAGATGGAAATTGGATGGCCGACAAATGTTCGACATATTGCCCATGTCACTTTCGACCGCTTCAATGGTTTTTTGGGGCTTCCTGTCGAGTTTGAGGTTGAGATTCCCAGCTCTGTTCCTAGTGCCAGGTGAGGAATTTCCTCTGTTTTTTGGTTGTTTGGTTCTCAACTTAGCTCTTTTGAGTTCATTTCTTTGTTGGGTTTCTTGTTTTATGTCCTCAATCTTGAGATTTTTACTTTGTTATGAGCTTATTTGCTTCTAAGGAGCTGAATCTTAGCCTTTTTAGTTCAAATGTTTTGTTGGGTCGTCATTTTTTGGGCTCAACTTGGAGCATTTTGGTTGGAAATTAGCCATTTTTGCCTTTGTTAGGGGAGTTCATGTGCTAAAAAAGACTTAAATCTTTGCTTATTCACTTCAAATGTTGGCTAATTTGAGCCTTTTTCTTGGCTTTTCAGTTTTAGAGTCTCTTAGTCCAAGTTTTTAGCCATTTTTTTGGAGATGAATGGGTGGATTATAGCATGAAATAGTTCACATGCTCCCGGGTTGGTTGGGGAGGAGAAAGAAACACCCTTTCCATGGAAATCTTTCCCTAGGAGAGACGCGTTTTAAAAACTTTAAGAGTAAGCCCGAAAAGGAAAGTCCAAAGAGGACAATATCTGCTAGCGATGGACTTGGGTCGTTAGATATAAAACAGCGATGTTCTTCGACTCAATTAAGACAACTTCCTGGGATTTAGAATGAACATTGAATAATGTCACGGACTATGACAATACTGTGTCTGGGAGCTGTTCTTGCGGTGTGAGGGAGGAGCCTTTTGGTGATTAGTGGGGTCCCGACATCCCGACATCATTTAGTTTTCTCTGTTCTTAATGTTCAGCTGAATTATGAGCATATCTTAACTTTGCAGTGCCAGTGTGTTTGGGGTCTCTGCTGAATCAATGCAATGTTCTACTGATTCAAGAGGAAATAGTGTACCAAAAATACTCTTGCTAATGCAGGATCGCTTGTACCGTCAAGGAGGCCTTAAGGTATCGAATTGTCGTGTGTCGTGTCGTTAATGGCGCGTTGCTAGCTATGTATATGATTTGTATGTTCATGTGTTTGCTGCAGGCTGAAGGGATTTTTCGGATAAACCCCGAAAACAGCCAAGAGGAGCAAGTAAGGGACAAGTTGAATAGAGGGATTATACCTCAAAACATTGATGTTCACTGCTTGGCTGGCCTGATCAAAGCGTGGTTTCGAGAGCTTCCGTCCGGAGTGCTCGATGGACTCTCTCCTGAGGAAGTTCTGCAATGTAACACTGAAGAGGAGTCGGTCGAGCTCGTTAAGAAGTTAAAGCCAACCGAGGCTGCGTTGTTGAGTTGGGCTGTGGATCTTATGGCTGATGTTGTTGAGGAAGAAGATTGTAACAAAATGAATGCAAGGAATATTGCTATGGTTTTTGCTCCGAACATGACTCAGGTATAAACCGAGACGGCGCGTAATAGAAGCATAATATACGACTTTCATTTTGTCACTTGTATGATGTTGTGTTTTTTGTTGGATAGATGTCTGATCCATTGACGGCTCTAATGCATGCTGTTCAAGTGATGAACTTACTCAAAACACTGATTATGAAAACGTTACGGGAGCGGGAAGAGGCTGTGTCGGATGGATATTCGCCTATGTCGTCTCGTTCTTCTGATCGGCAAATGGATGAAGATTTCAATAGTCAGGAAGATATGGATACCGGAGACGAATCGGGAGGGCCGAACTCCGACGTTGAGAATGATGTCAATGAAGATGGAGATGAAGATGAGGGATCATTAAGTGAGATTGAGGACTGCTTCTTGAGGAAATTGGATGATACCAAAAGCGAAACTCGAAGATCTTCAGCAAGACGAGAAGGCGATTTAGACGTAGATTTGAGTCCAAGAAGCTGCTCGGGATTGAACGTCGAGTCGAGTATCTCGTTCACTGATAGTAAAAACGAAAACTCGTGCCTTAGTAGTACAAGTGATGGAGAAGATTCCACGACGAGTTTGCACGAAGAGGAGGGACAAAGCATTCACAAAGAACTCGTCCCCATAGCATGTAAAAACTTCATTGATATTCATATGGATGACAAGATGAGGGAACCCGCTTCGTTGACGTCCATGGTTATTGCTTCTAACGACTCGGTGTAACAGCTCTCATCGACGACGACGACGATGATAGTACTTCGAGATATGCTTTCTTTGCAGTAGTTCAAAGTGATGCTTGCTTTTTTTTGTATCATAGCACGACGTTTAGCGAGAGGCTTTGACCGGAAAAAAAATTCGAAAGGATTGCTTGTTTGTGTGTTTTTGTGATTCCTAAAGTTTAGCTTCGAGCTGAACACGTTTAATTTGTTTCTTTTGTAATCGAAACGAACTTAACCTTG
>NC_036649.1:8241661-8246390 GCF_002806865.2 Cucurbita pepo subsp. pepo | reverse complement strand
AAAAGGTTTTCTAATATTATTTTAATTACTCTAAATATTCTATATTACCCTTTTTAAATTTGACATTTAAATCTAATTACTAATTAATTTTTTTAAAAAAGTAAACCAATTGAAATATTAAAAAATATATGCACCAACAAATAATTTGGTTTTAAAAAATGATGATGGTCCCTCCAAATTTTAATAATAAATGAAATAACTTTTCATCTGCTAATTTTGTTTTATTGTCTTAATTAATAATAATATGTTTACTTTCAAAATTCAAAAAGTTTATTATAAACACAAATTTATTATAAATGTTTAAAAATTGTGTATTTAATGAAATTTGAACTTATTAAAATATTATTGAATTAAGTATTTAAATAAAGTTATATATATATTTAATGAATGTCAGCATTAAAACCTACCCATTAAACAGATCTTATGATTAAATTTTCATTATTTTGGTCAATTTTTTTTTAAATAATGAAAGAAATTGTTGTTCAAGTACCCATTTTTTTAATCTAAAAATTGTACAATATTTAAAAGAATTAAATAATTTTATTGTAATAAATATATATATATATATATAGGTTAATGCCCCCACCTGAAAATTTGTCTAATTCTTATCCAAAATTAATAATAATAATAATAATAAATAAATAAATACATAAAGCAACTCACTTTTGAGGGCCCAACTCTAAAGGATATGAAAAGATAAGAAACAGAGATAAAAGATGATTTTTCCATGTTTTAAATGCAAATAAAGAAAACCCATATTTGATGAAACGGAAAATGAAAAAAAAAAAAAAAAAACTCTTTTTTATATTTATATATATACTTTTGAACTTTATCATTTATTTAAAAAATATTTATATTCTTTTAAACGTTCCGATATTTAACTTAACATTACAAGCATTTCAAAATTATTCTCAAAGTAAAAATTTGTTAGAACGAAAATTGGGACTTGAAGCGGTGACCTGAATTGGACGTCTCATGTCCTCATTACGATCCAAATCCCAATTTCTTTTTTTTTTTTTTTTTTTTTTTTTTTTTTTTTTTTTTTTTTTTTTTTTTTTATTTTTTACTTTAAAGATAGTTTTGAAAATTTTATGATCCATCAAAAAATAATATTGCAACTTTTGAAAGAATAAGACACAACACGCAGATCCTTTCAAACTTTGACTTCACTTTTGCAAATGAGCTACAAATGGTTGTGGATTCCATTTAATATCATCTTGCCTAGTTAGTCGCAAGTGCAACTCATTAGGACACGAGTTGGCTTCTCATGCGCGAGGCATTGAGTGACAGAGGCTTGACTTGAAGATCACAAAAATATGGTTTTTAGCTAACTTGACGACATTGTAAGTTTAAGATGAATATTGACACAACTATCGAACACACAGAGAACTAAGACATACTTAACAAATGAGTAAAGAAAAATGTTGTCGAGAATAGTATTTGGGACGGCTAGAGAAGGCCACCATATGATTGATTAGGAACATAATTATAAGAAGACATCAAAATTGATCAGCAAAGACTTTCTATTCATTGACTCAAAAGAAATGAACAAAAATGAATGAGAAAGCTACAAATGCATTTACAGGGACAGATAAGGAAAATTCAGATTCATAATTCTTTGAAGAACCACTTGACTCTGTCATGAATCCAATTGGCTTGCTTTCGACCTCCTCATCATTCTCGTCATCGTCATCGTTTTCATACATCTGGACCTCGTTACGCATAGCAGGAGTGTCATCCGTGCAAGATTCAGCGTCGTTAAACTCCACCGAGACGGTCGAGCTTCCGTGGCCGACCAAGGAGTCGGCCTCGGAGTCGCCCGTCGCCTCGAAGAGCAAATGAGATGAAAAATCCTCAATGTGATTGCCAAATTGGTGAGGATGGAAGTTGAAGAAGAAAGGAGTTGAGAGCATAATGATGATCAAATGTGAAAAAGGAAAAAAAAAAAAAAAGAAATGAAGAAGAAAAGAGAAAGTTTGCTTAGTTTGCAATATTAAGAAATGCAGGGTGTGGTGTGGTGAGGCTTTNGAACAAAATAAGAAATGAAGAAGAAAAGAGAAAGTTCGCTTACTTTGCAATATTAAGAAATGCAGGGTGTGGTGTGGTGAGGCTTTTATAAGGCGAGGACTAAAAAGTTAAAAAACATGGGCTGCCTTTGGGATTATAAATAATTTTGTGGGTCATTTTCTAAAGTTGGTGTAAATATTGGGGCTTTTTTTTAAAAAAATGTGAATGGAATTGACAACTACATGCAAATATGGGCTTCTAGAAGGACAAAAAATGAAACTTTGGCCTTCTAGAAGGAATTTATGTCTTTGAAGAATTTTATTTTGAATTTTATTTTGCATCTCTAGAAGGAATAGAGAGGTCCAACCCAATTCCTACACATNAAAAAAATGTGAATGGAATTGACAACTACATGCAAATATGGGCTTCTAGAAGGACAAAAAAATGAAACTTTGGCCTTCTAGAAGGAATTGATGTCTTTGAAGAATTTTATTTTGAATTTTATTTTGTATCTCTAGAAGGAATAGAGAGGTCCAACCCAATTCCTACACATACCCAACCCTTTTCAATTTTATTATTATTTTTTTTAATTTTTATTTTATTGGGTTCGGAGACGAGTGCTGCTAGCATATGTTNCACGAGCAAATGTTGACCTCTTTGGGCTTTCCCTTTCGGGGTTCCCATACCCTTATAAATGATGTTTTGTTCTCCTTCTCAATCAACGTGGGACATCACAATCCACTCCCTTTAGGGCCAGCGTTCCTACTGGCACACCGTCTTGTGTCTACTCCCCTTCAAGAAACAGCGAGAAGGCTGACACATCGTCTGGTGTCTGGTTCTAGTATCATTTGTAACGGCGCATACTCACCGCTAGTAGATATTGTCGTTTTTTGACTTTGTTTGAATTTATTTCATAAAAATAATTTGANGACGAGTGCTGCTAGCATATGTTGACCTCTTTGGGCTTTCCCTTTCGGGGTTCCCATACCCTTATAAAGGGTGTTTTGTTCTCCTTCCCAATCAACGTGGGACATCACAAGCCACTCCCTTTGAGGCCAGTGTCCCTACTGGCACACCGTCTTGTGTCTACTCCCCTTCAAGAAACAGCAAGAAGGCTAACGTATCGTCTGGTGTCTGGCTCTAGTATCATTTGTAACGGCGCATACTCACGGTTAGTAGATATTGTAGTTTTTTGACTTTGTTTGAATTTATTTCATAAAAATAATTTGATATTAAAAAAAAAAAAGTAATTATAATTGAATAGCATAATTAATTCTTAACTAAAGTTGGAAGATTAAATAAACATCTTATTTATTACCATAAGTTAAGTTGATTTATTAAAGTGAAATCTTGCACGCAATCTGAGAAGGGTAATTTTGTAATTTGATAATGAAATTAAAAGAAAAGTCTTTATTTATTTTTTCAGATAAAAGTTGAATTCATTTTCAATTCTTTATTTGAATTTCTAATTCCAAAAATATAACCTTTTTTTTTTCCTTTTTTCTTTTTTTCTTTCTTTTCAACGCTTTTGACCCTAAAATTTACCTTTTTTTTCCATGAAAAAAATTAGAAAAAAGCACGAGAAAAATATAAATGAAAAAAATGCTGACTATTTTTTTTTAATAAAAAAAATTAATAATTGATGAATTTGAGCGTAATTGAGTTCGTCATACATCAATAATGTTCTTTTATCCGAATAATTATTTCCATAAATTATGAAAAAAAAATTTAAATTTTTTTTAGAGATATTTATATAAGATATCAATCGTATTTATTGATTTATAAATAGTTAGATTATTTTAAAAGAAAAAAAATAAAAGATGACGCAATAAATAGAATTAAATTAAAAGTAATGGATGAAAATGAAATTAAAGCTAAATTAGAGTGTTTTTTTAAGATACAAAAGTGCTTCTCTAGTTTAGCAAAAGTCAAAAAGCAATTAGTCAGTATTTATTCAATAAATATTTTAAAAAATATATTTATTTTACGTTTAATTGGAAAATGAGCTGTCCGTCCATAGCGCTTTTAACTTTAACTGCTAACACCACCCTTTTTAATTATTACTTCTTTTAATATAAAATTATTACTTTTTTAAAACACATTATTCCACCATTTTTTTCCTCTTTTTTTTCTTTAAAAAATGTGAAATAATTATCTAAATTATTATTGAAATTTTACTCTAAAAAAAAGTTGAAATAATACGAAAATAAGTGATCCGAGAACACAACTATATGAACACTAAGCTCCATCAACTCAATCGAGCTTTAGCTCAAATCAAACAGTCAAGCTCATTGCTAGTAGATATTGTCTGTTTTGACATGCTACGTATTGCTGCTAGTCTCACAGTTTTAAAACGCGTCTGTTGATGTGAGACTTCCACGCCTTTATAAGAAATGTTTCGTTCTTTTCTCTAATCGATGTGGAGAGAGAACGTTTATTGATCTAAATTCAATAACGTGTGGATCGATGTAGCTGAATTCGAATCTCTGACCTCTTAATTAAATATATATATTTTAATTGGTTGAATTATCTTTATATTCGCTATTTATTTTGGTAATGGTAATTTTAATGTCTATTTTGGTCCGTTGAAATAAAAAAAGATTTAAAAAGTGAAAAAAAATCAACTTTTTAATTAATTAATTAATTAATTATCTTAATTTCCATATTCCAAATATGGTTTTAAGATAATTTACAAAAAAAAAAAAAAAAAAAAAAAAAAAAA
>NC_036649.1:8232720-8241247 GCF_002806865.2 Cucurbita pepo subsp. pepo | reverse complement strand
GAGAGCACATAAAAAAGCGTTTTTTTGAAATGTGAAGTGGCCGTTTGAGACCTTTTTTTTGAAATTTGTTTAACTTCGAAGAACCGTAGCGACACGAAGGCACGGGAAGAGGGCTTCCTTCAATGCAATAAAAACAAGCAACCAAACCCATCTCTCACATTTTCAAAACCCCCCACCCAAATCGGCGAACGAGGGAGAGAATGACCGGCATTGTTATGGTCACTAGGGGCGGCGGCTGCGGCGGAGGCAGCAAAATGGTCAAAGGAGGAGCCAAGGGCTCCTCCGTCAGTGATGACCAAAATCAGCTCTCTTTGGTCGATGTTTTGCTCACGGCGTTGAGGAAATCGATGGTTTATTGCCGTGTTGATCGACGGGAGGAGCTTATCTCCACTGTCCATCAGATGGAAATTGGATGGCCGACAAATGTTCGACATATTGCCCATGTCACTTTCGACCGCTTCAATGGTTTTTTGGGGCTTCCTGTCGAGTTTGAGGTTGAGATTCCCAGCTCTGTTCCTAGTGCCAGGTGAGGAATTTCCTCTGTTTTTTGGTTGTTTGGTTCTCAACTTAGCTCTTTTGAGTTCATTTCTTTGTTGGGTTTCTTGTTTTATGTCCTCAATCTTGAGATTTTTACTTTGTTATGAGCTTATTTGCTTCTAAGGAGCTGAATCTTAGCCTTTTTAGTTCAAATGTTTTGTTGGGTCGTCATTTTTTGGGCTCAACTTGGAGCATTTTGGTTGGAAATTAGCCATTTTTGCCTTTGTTAGGGGAGTTCATGTGCTAAAAAAGACTTAAATCTTTGCTTATTCACTTCAAATGTTGGCTAATTTGAGCCTTTTTCTTGGCTTTTCAGTTTTAGAGTCTCTTAGTCCAAGTTTTTAGCCATTTTTTTGGAGATGAATGGGTGGATTATAGCATGAAATAGTTCACATGCTCCCGGGTTGGTTGGGGAGGAGAAAGAAACACCCTTTCCATGGAAATCTTTCCCTAGGAGAGACGCGTTTTAAAAACTTTAAGAGTAAGCCCGAAAAGGAAAGTCCAAAGAGGACAATATCTGCTAGCGATGGACTTGGGTCGTTAGATATAAAACAGCGATGTTCTTCGACTCAATTAAGACAACTTCCTGGGATTTAGAATGAACATTGAATAATGTCACGGACTATGACAATACTGTGTCTGGGAGCTGTTCTTGCGGTGTGAGGGAGGAGCCTTTTGGTGATTAGTGGGGTCCCGACATCCCGACATCATTTAGTTTTCTCTGTTCTTAATGTTCAGCTGAATTATGAGCATATCTTAACTTTGCAGTGCCAGTGTGTTTGGGGTCTCTGCTGAATCAATGCAATGTTCTACTGATTCAAGAGGAAATAGTGTACCAAAAATACTCTTGCTAATGCAGGATCGCTTGTACCGTCAAGGAGGCCTTAAGGTATCGAATTGTCGTGTGTCGTGTCGTTAATGGCGCGTTGCTAGCTATGTATATGATTTGTATGTTCATGTGTTTGCTGCAGGCTGAAGGGATTTTTCGGATAAACCCCGAAAACAGCCAAGAGGAGCAAGTAAGGGACAAGTTGAATAGAGGGATTATACCTCAAAACATTGATGTTCACTGCTTGGCTGGCCTGATCAAAGCGTGGTTTCGAGAGCTTCCGTCCGGAGTGCTCGATGGACTCTCTCCTGAGGAAGTTCTGCAATGTAACACTGAAGAGGAGTCGGTCGAGCTCGTTAAGAAGTTAAAGCCAACCGAGGCTGCGTTGTTGAGTTGGGCTGTGGATCTTATGGCTGATGTTGTTGAGGAAGAAGATTGTAACAAAATGAATGCAAGGAATATTGCTATGGTTTTTGCTCCGAACATGACTCAGGTATAAACCGAGACGGCGCGTAATAGAAGCATAATATACGACTTTCATTTTGTCACTTGTATGATGTTGTGTTTTTTGTTGGATAGATGTCTGATCCATTGACGGCTCTAATGCATGCTGTTCAAGTGATGAACTTACTCAAAACACTGATTATGAAAACGTTACGGGAGCGGGAAGAGGCTGTGTCGGATGGATATTCGCCTATGTCGTCTCGTTCTTCTGATCGGCAAATGGATGAAGATTTCAATAGTCAGGAAGATATGGATACCGGAGACGAATCGGGAGGGCCGAACTCCGACGTTGAGAATGATGTCAATGAAGATGGAGATGAAGATGAGGGATCATTAAGTGAGATTGAGGACTGCTTCTTGAGGAAATTGGATGATACCAAAAGCGAAACTCGAAGATCTTCAGCAAGACGAGAAGGCGATTTAGACGTAGATTTGAGTCCAAGAAGCTGCTCGGGATTGAACGTCGAGTCGAGTATCTCGTTCACTGATAGTAAAAACGAAAACTCGTGCCTTAGTAGTACAAGTGATGGAGAAGATTCCACGACGAGTTTGCACGAAGAGGAGGGACAAAGCATTCACAAAGAACTCGTCCCCATAGCATGTAAAAACTTCATTGATATTCATATGGATGACAAGATGAGGGAACCCGCTTCGTTGACGTCCATGGTTGTTGCTTCTAACGACTCGGTGTAACATCTCTCATCGACGATGATGACGATGACGACGATGATAGTACTTCGAGATATGGTTTCTTTGCAGTAGTTCAAAGTGATGCTTGCTTTTTTTTGTATCATAGCACGACGTTTAGCGAGAGGCTTTGACCGGAAAAAAAATTCGAAAGGATTGCTTGTTTGTGTGTTTTTGTGATTCCTAAAGTTTAGCTTCGAGCTGAACACGTTTTATTTGTTTCTTTTGTAATCGAAACGAACTTAACCTTGAAAATTCTCTTGTTGATTGAACTGTGTTATTGCTTAATGGATGAATTTGCAGTCTTTCATCAGGTTACCAAAATCCGTCTTTGATATGAATAGTAAGATATTGTTCGATTTGGCTCATTATATATTGTTGTCAGCCACATGGCTTTAAAACGCATCTATTACGAAGAGGTCCTTACCCTTGAAAGGTACGCTTCGTTCTCCTTTCCAACCGATGTAGGATCTCACAATCTACCCCCTTAGAGGCTCAGCGTCATCGCTAGCACACTGTTCAGTGTCTGTCCTTGATACCATTTGTAACATTTGAAGCCCAACGCTAGTAGATATTGTCCGCTTTAACCTGTTACGTATCGCTGTTAGTCTGTTAGTTTTAAAACACGTATGTTACGAAGAGGTTTTCATACCTTTAGAAGGAATGCGTTTCGTTCCCTTCTCCAACCGACATGGGATCTCACAGTCCACCTCCCCTTAGAGACTCAGCGTCTTCACTGGTACACTGCCCGTTGTTCGGTTCTAATACTACTTGTAATAGCCTAAGCCCACCACTAGCAAATATTGTCTATTTTGACTCGTTACATGTCCCATCAGCCTCACGGTTTTAAAACACGACTACTAGGGAGAAGTTTCCACAACACTCTTAGGAATTATAAGGAATGTTTTGTTCCCCTCCCAACCCATGTGGGATCTCACAAGGCCAAAGCGGACATATCTACTAACGGTGGGTTTAGGCGGTTACAAGCTCGAGTCCAATTAGTTATATGTAAGATGAGCATAATCAAGACGATGATTAACCACATTAGAACGGAGACATCGCCACGATTCGTAAAGACTAATATCTGCTACGGCTTAGACAATTCTGAGATCATGGATTCAAAACAATGACAGCTACCTACCAACCGAACCGAACAAAATCATAGGACCAAGGAAGTTGCAGATTTTGATTTGAACTCTGTCTTTAAAAGTCACCATTTCTTAATTTCATGTACATTTTCAACATCAAACAACAACAACAACATTAAAGAACACAAAAAAAAAAAAAAATTTGTTCTGTTATGAAGCCAAACAAGTCTCCCAAAACAACCTGTTTTTCTCCACCTCATTCAACATTTTGAACTCCTCAGCTGAATCAATAGAACCACTTGACTCTGTCATGAATCCAATTGGCTTGCTTTCGACCTCCTCATCATTCTCGT
The DNA here is from genome assembly GCF_002806865.2 of Cucurbita pepo subsp. pepo. NCBI lineage: Eukaryota > Viridiplantae > Streptophyta > Magnoliopsida > Cucurbitales > Cucurbitaceae > Cucurbita > Cucurbita pepo. The sequence continues at coordinate 8,237,249 of NC_036649.1, read as the reverse complement.
CATCGTCATCGTTTTCATACATCTGGACCTCGTTACGCATAGCAGGAGTGTCATCCGTGCAAGATTCAGCGTCGTTAAACTCCACCGAGACGGTCGAGCTTCCGTGGCCGACCAAGGAGTCGGCCTCGGAGTCGCCCGTCGCCTCGAAGAGCAAATGAGATGAAAAATCCTCAATGTGATTGCCAAATTGGTGAGGATGGAAGTTGAAGAAGAAAGGAGTTGAGAGCATAATGATGATCAAATGTGAAAAAGAACAAAATAAGAAATGAAGAAGAAAAGAGAAAGTTCGCTTACTTTGCAATATTAAGAAATGCAGGGTGTGGTGTGGTGAGGCTTTTATAAGGCGAGGACTAAAAAGTTAAAAAACATGGGCTGCCTTTGGGATTATAAATAATTTTGTGGGTCATTTTCTAAAGTTGGTGTAAATATTGGGGCTTTTTTTTAAAAAAATGTGAATGGAATTGACAACTACATGCAAATATGGGCTTCTAGAAGGACAAAAAATGAAACTTTGGCCTTCTAGAAGGAATTTATGTCTTTGAAGAATTTTATTTTGAATTTTATTTTGCATCTCTAGAAGGAATAGAGAGGTCCAACCCAATTCCTACACATACCCAACCCTTTTCAATTTTATTATTATTTTTTTTAATTTTTATTTTATTGGGTTCGGAGACGAGTGCTGCTAGCATATGTTGACCTCTTTGGGCTTTCCCTTTCGGGGTTCCCATACCCTTATAAAGGGTGTTTTGTTCTCCTTCCCAATCAACGTGGGACATCACAAGCCACTCCCTTTGAGGCCAGTGTCCCTACTGGCACACCGTCTTGTGTCTACTCCCCTTCAAGAAACAGCAAGAAGGCTAACGTATCGTCTGGTGTCTGGCTCTAGTATCATTTGTAACGGCGCATACTCACGGTTAGTAGATATTGTAGTTTTTTGACTTTGTTTGAATTTATTTCATAAAAATAATTTGATATTAAAAAAAAAAAAGTAATTATAATTGAATAGCATAATTAATTCTTAACTAAAGTTGGAAGATTAAATAAACATCTTATTTATTACCATAAGTTAAGTTGATTTATTAAAGTGAAATCTTGCACGCAATCTGAGAAGGGTAATTTTGTAATTTGATAATGAAATTAAAAGAAAAGTCTTTATTTATTTTTTCAGATAAAAGTTGAATTCATTTTCAATTCTTTATTTGAATTTCTAATTCCAAAAATATAACCTTTTTTTTTTCTTTTTTCTTTTTTCTTTTTTCCTTTCTTTTCAACGCTTTTGACCCTAAAATTTACCCTTTTTTTCCATGAAAAAAATTAGAAAAAAGCACGAGAAAAATATAAATGAAAAAAATGCTGACTATTTTTTTAATAAAAAAAATTAATAATTGATGAATTTCTTTTACCGAATAATTATTTCCATAAATTACGAAAATAAAAATAAAATTTTTTTTTAGAGATATTTATATAAGATATCAATCATATTTATTGATTTATAAATAGTTAGATTATTTTAAAAGAAAAAAATAAAAGATGACGCAATAAATAGAATTAAATTAAAAGTAATGGATGAAAATGAAATTAAAGCTAAATTAGAGTGTTTTTCAAGATACAAAAGTGCTTCTCTAGTTTAGCAAAAGTCAAAAAGCAATTAGTCAGTATTTATTCAATAAATATTTTAAAAAATATATTTATTTTACGTTTAATTGGAAAATGAGCTGTCCGTCCCCAACGCTTTTAACTTTAACTTTAACTGCTAACACCACCCTTTTTAATTATTACTTCTTTTAATATAAAATTATTACTTTTTTAAAACACATTATTCCACCATTTTTCCCTTTTTTTTTTTCTTTAAAAAATGTGAAATAATTATCTAAATTATTATTGAAATTTTACTCTAAAAAAAAGTTGAAATAATACGAAAATAAGTGATCGGAGAACACAACTATATGAACACTAAGCTCCATCAGCTCAATCGAGCTTTAGCTCAAATCAAACAGTCAAGCTCATTGCTAGTAGATATTGTCTGTTTTGACATGCTATGTATTGTTGTTAGTCTCACAGTTTTAAAACGCGTCTGTTGATGTGAGGCTTCCATGCCTTTATAAGAAATGTTTCATTTTTTTCTCTAATCGATGTGGAGAGAGAACGTTTGTTGATCTAAGTTCAATAACGTGTGGATCGATGTAGCTGAATTCGAATCTCTAACCTCTTAATTAAAGATATATATTTTAATTGGTTGAATTATCTTTATATTCGCTATTTATTTTGGTAATTGTAATTTTAATGTCTATTTTGGTCGGTTGAAATAAAAAAAATTAAAAGTGAAAAAAAATAAACTTTTTAATTAATTAATTAATTATCTTAATTTCCATATTCCAAATATGGTTTTAAGATAATTTACAAAAAAAAAAAAAGGGAAAAAAACAAATAAATAAAGAAATCCATGGTTTTTGACCTTTTTACACAGACACGGAGAAGGTAAGGCGGCAGAAAAAGGGGCCCATTTTTGTCATTTTCATATAATCAAATACGTGTATCGCATGCACACGGCATATCATGCGGTAGCAGTCAGCTTCCCCATTAGATTGAGCAAAACTACACGTGGCAGAATCTGAACGGTGATGATGTCTAAGTCATTCAAGAAGCTCTTGCTTTTTACCAAAGCGCGTGCAGAGCACTTTCTCATCAAAATCAATCACTAAGCCTAATTTTCGTTTCTTTTATTTATTTTTTAAATGTTTTTTTTTCCTTCTAGAAGGTCCAAATTTAATCTAAAATCATAATTATAATATACATTCATTAATTCCTTATTTTTTAATTAATATAAAAAAATATTGGTATTATAGGATAAGATAATATTGTTCAAATTAGGTAAAATGATAATATTTTAATCGGTGGCCACATTTTGAGTTTTTAATTCATTTACTAATTTTCTAATTTTGGTAATAAAAAAAAAAGAATTAATAATTTAATCAATTTAATTATGTTTGAAATGACTCAAGTGGAAAAAAAAATATTATATTTAAAATTTTATTTTAGACAAATTAAAAAAAAAAAAAACTAAAAAGAATCTCTTTATCTTTATGAGTCATCTTGGAAAATAATAATAATAATAATAATAATAATAATAAATTTAAAACTATTTCCACGTTTTTTATCTTTTAAATAATAACAGACAAACTCATAACAGGACGATTTTAATCGAGCCACTTTTCTGAGGCAAATGTTGTACTGATTGACACTTATTTAGTTTTGTTGCAGGTTCATTTTTCTTGTCGCTCATGTCTAGTCCGCTCTTTTTGAGCGGATGTTGGCCTCGACAACTCTTGTAAAGCTATCCACCTTAAACACGAGATTATAGCTTAAAAAATATATGTATACTCATTTCTTGAAGTATTTACTTTTTTTTTTAATAAAATACAAAAATAAATCAAATTATCTTTTAAAATTATATATATATATATATAATTAAATCTTTTACTAAGAATATTTATATAAATATTTAAACCTTCAATCAATGATTAGGAAAAAAAAATGATTTACGTCTTAATCCACACTCTTAATACTCAACCATATAAATAAAAAAAATAAAATAATTCTTTATATTAAACTTCAAAGTCACATAAATTTGACTAATTCAATCTATTAATTAAATCTGATTTAATTTTTTTAATGTATAAAGCCAACAAATTAAAAGGTTTTCTAATATTATTTTAATTACTCTAAATATTCTATATTACCCTTTTTAAATTTGACATTTAAATCTAATTACTAATTAATTTTTTTAAAAAAGTAAACCAATTGAAATATTAAAAAATATATGCACCAACAAATAATTTGGTTTTAAAAAATGATGATGGTCCCTCCAAATTTTAATAATAAATGAAATAACTTTTCATCTGCTAATTTTGTTTTATTGTCTTAATTAATAATAATATGTTTACTTTCAAAATTNATTATAAATACAAAATTAAAAATTTAGAGACTAAACCAACACAAATTTATTATAAACGTTAAAAAAATGTGTATTTAAGGAAATTTGAACTTATTAAAATATTATTGAATTTAAGTATTTAAATAAAGTTATATATATTTAATGAATGTCAGCATTAAAACCTACCCATTACTGTGGATTTGTTTTAGTCCAAACAGATCTCTTAGGATTAAATTTTCATTATTTTGGTCAATTTTTTTTTTAAATAATGAAAGAAATTGTTGTTCAAGTACCCATTTTTTTAATCTAAAAATTGTACAATATTTAAAAGAATTTAAACAATTTTATTATAATAAATAAATATATATATATATATAGCTTAATGCCCCACCTGAAAATTTGTCTAATTCTTATCCAAAATTAATAATAATAATAAATAAATACATAAAGCAACTCACTTTTGAGGGCCCAAGTCTAAAGTATATGAAAAGATAAGAAACAGAGATAAAAGATGATTTTTCCATGTTTTAAATGCAAATAAAGAAAACCCCATATTTGATGAAACGGAAAATAAAAAAAAAAAAAAAAAAAAACT
>NC_036649.1:8225989-8232612 GCF_002806865.2 Cucurbita pepo subsp. pepo | reverse complement strand
TATATATATATATATATACTTTTGAACTTTATCATTTATTTAAAAAATATTTATATTCTTTTAAACGTTTCGGTATTTAACTTAACATTACAAACATTTCAAAATTATTCTCAAACTAAAAATTTGTTAAAACGAAAATTGGGACCTGAAACGGTGAACTGAATTGGACGTCCCATGTCCTCGTTACGTTCCAAATCCCAATTTTCATTTTTTTTAAAAAAAAAAAAGTTCTAATGATTTTTTACTTTAAAGATAGTTTTGAAAAATTTATGACCGGTCAAAAATAATATTGCAACTTTTGAAAGAATAAGACACAAGATACAAGACACAGATCTTTTCAAACTTTGACCTCACTTTGCAAATGAGCTACAAATGGTTGTGGATTCCATTTAATATCATCTTGCCTAGTTAGTCACAAGTGCAACTCATTAGGACACGAGTTGGCTTCTCATGCACGAGACATTGAGTGACGGAGGCTTGACTTGAAGATCACAAAAATATGGTTTTTAGCTAACTTGACGACATTGTAAGTTTAAGATGAATATTGACACAACTATCGAACACACAGAGAACTAAGACATACGTAACAAATGAGTAAAGAAAAATGTTGTCGAGAATAGTATTTGGGGCGGCTAGAGAAGGCCACCATATGATTCATTAGGAACATAATTATAAGAAGACATCAAAATTGATCAGCAAAGACTTCTATTCATTGACTCAAAGAAATGAACAAAAATGAATGAGAAAGCTACAAATGCATTAACAGGGACAGATAAGGAAAATTCAGATTCATAATTCTTTGAATGCCTAAGTGGAAAATAACATAAGCTTTTAATTTAAGCTAATTCAAATGGGATGGACATATTTTCTTCTTACTGCGCTTTCATGGTAGATGCTCCATCCATCCACCATCCTTGAATTGTCTAAACTCAAAAAAGTATGTCCTTTCCAATATCTCTGAACAGATCAATGATGCATTTAGAAGTGTCTCTATCATAAAGAAACTTCGTAGCTTTTATGAAACTTAACGGCACACAGAGGTAAGAATTGATGCATGAATGGAAGGGAATAGCAAGACGAAACTAAAAAACAGAAATGAACAGGGAGAAAGACAATGTCATCAGCAGTTTGAAAGTTCTTTAAACGAAGCTTCAACACAAACTTTATTTGAGAGATCCTACATCGGTTGGAGAGGGGAACGAAGCATTCTTTAGAAGGGTGAGGAAACCTCTCTCACCCATTTTAAAAAACCTTGAGAGGAAATATTTAGAAGAGTGTGAAAACCTCTCTCTAGCAGACACATTTTAAAAAATATTGAGGGGAAACCCAAATGGAAAAGCCCAAAGAGGACAATATCTGCTAGCGGTAGCAGCTAGACACCAGGCGATGTGCCAGCTAGGATGTTGAGGCCCGAAGGGGGGTGGACATCGGGCGGTGTGACAGAGAGGACGTTGGGCCTCGAAGGGGGGTGGATTGTGAGATCCCGCATCGATTGGAGAGAGGAACGAGTGCCCGCAAGGACGCTGGGCCCCGAAGGGAGGTGGATCTAGAGATCCCACATCTATTGGAAAAGGGAACGAGTGCCAGCAAAGTTGCTGAGCTCCAAGGGGAGGAGGTGGATTGTGACTATGTCGGTTGGAGAGGGGAACGAAACATTATTTATAAGGATTTGAAACTTCTCCCTAGTAGACGCATTTTAAAAACCTTGAGGAGAAGCCCGAAAGGGAAAGCCCAAAAAGGACAATATCTGTTAGTGGTGGGCTTAGACGGTTACATTATCAACCATCTGAAAAAGCGAAGTCCATTATGAACATTACCATTGCCATGAGAATAATAACAAGCAGCAGATCAAGTAAAGTAATTGAGTCCTAAAAATTTAGAACAACAATAGTCATCAAATGTGATTTCAAAACACAAAATATTCTGGGAGGAATCGAACTTCNTGAAAAAGCGAAGTCCATTATGAACATTACCATTGCCATGAGAATAATAACAAGCAGCAGATCAAGTAAAGTAATTGAGTCCTAAAAATTTAGAACAACAATAGTCATCAAATGTGATTTCAAAACACAAAATATTCTGGGAGGAATCGAACTTCGAACCGATTAACCGTAATACCTGTATGATGCTACAGCTGATAAGTTGCCTTGGAAGAAACCATCCAGCATTTTTATTTGGAAGACTGCAAAAGAAAATCAGATTACAGAGTTAAGTATCAAAGAAAACAGAGTCATATGTTTATGCTTGTCAAAATAAAGGTACAAGTTGTGCACTGGCAGAAAAGCAGCAAAGCCACATGTATAACCAATATCTTTTGCTGTTTGAGTCAACACATTGAAAGGGATGTCAGATTGTATGGAACTATTTTGATCACCTCCAATAGGCTCCTAGTTCAAGATAAAAATGGTAGTTTGTAATAGATAATCTAAAACAAGATATGCTTGAAGAAGTAAGGATTGAATGCCCAACCCACAGTATGAAAGCAAGAGAAGAGTTTCTTTCAAAGAATACAAGAAACCAGAAGGCAAAAGCATCAAATTAAGNTATGCTTGAAGAAGTAAGGATTGAATGCCCAACCCACAGTATTGCAAGCAAGAGATGAGTTTCTTTCAAATAATACAAGAAACCAGAAGGCAAAAGCATCAAATTAGGCAATACTAAATCAATAACCTAAAAGAATCAAGAGATCATTTATAATTACATTGTATTTTACAGTCAACAGATGTCCCGGAAGAATCAATTAAAGAATGTTAATCTTCCAAGATACATAAATTACAAATCGCATCAGCATGGCCGAACGATGTTACAAGTATCTTTGATTTCATCTGATGATGCAATCACAGGCAGAATGGAGTAATGAATTTTAACCAGGCCATTCCAATCCACCCAAAGATCTGATAATGGAATGACTGTCGTGTGCTTTTGGGACCCCCCGATGTAAGCAAGTGGTAGCAGCTTGGCTGCGTTGGATCACATAACTAAGAATCAATATGGTTTGCTTTGTTTGTTGTCTCTCTTCAGCTGGACTTTTAATTTCTTTCCACCTAATTGGCATCCGTTCATCCTACTTATGGCAGATTGAGCAGCCTCGACTGAATCATAACTAACAAATCCTGTAGATGGAGCAAGGTTAAATAAACGGCTACAGTTACCAAAATATAGTAGAGAATGATCAGAACACTTCATCTTCAACATTTGTTTTTGCACGAAGTTGGTGTAAAGTAGTAAGAAAAAAATGTCAGCTACCCATTAAAGGAATCAACCGTGCTCACCAAAACATTTGCTAACTCCAGATGTTTTGTCAACAAATACTTTAGCACTCAAAACTCGACCAAATGCTCGAAAAGAATTAGCAAGCTCCAGATCACCAAATTCTTGAGGTATGTGATAAATAAAAAGATTAGCACCAGGTGGGCCTAGAGTAAGAGAGATAAGTATAATTCTCAGAAACTCAACCAATCAGTAAATTGAAGTCGGACAAAAACAGAAATAACTACCTACCTTCAATCTGACTCCCAGAGCCTTTACCCAAACTAGACGTTGGAGAGTTATTGTTACCACCAGTAAATGGCCCAGGTGAACTGCTCACAACCCCAGGACTCATCATTCCTCCAGGGTATGTCATGGGATGCTGAAGACCTGGAACTGCAGGATACGCAGAGCCAACGTAACTTGCAGGAGGCATGCCATAATTTCTAGTGGCCATACCTGGGCCAAGGTCGGGTGGGATCCCACGCATTGCATTTCCTTGGTTTAATTGGGGTATCATATTGGGAAAACCAGATTGATTCTGCATTGGAGGTAGATGATACTGCATAAGCCCATAACTTCCAGGAGCCTACAAAGAGAATGCAGAGACTATCATTGGCTACCCTCCTATTTCAATATAAAAAATTTCAATTCAAACATGAAAATGAAAACCACTCAAAAGGAAATCAAGATTAAGATCATGGATCAGGTGTCTGATTTATAACGTTCATTAATAACTCCTCTAATTTAAAAGAGATGTGAATGGCGTTCTTTTGAAAGCATGACAACCAAAAGAACAAGAACAAGGACAGCACAGACCCTCTACAATAATAATAAAAGAGAAACAGGAAGAAAAAAAAAAAATNAAAAAAAAAAAAAAAAAAAAAAAAAAAAAAAAAAAAAAAAAAAAAAAGATCATTGCACACAAAGGCATACATACATACTAAAGAAGAAGCCCAAAAATAATCCCCTTGCAAAACTGACCTGATAACCATAGCCATTATATGGTGGAATATAACCCAGTGGCACAGCTCCAAACAGCGAAGAGCGTTGAGAGTCGGCATTAAGCACATTAGAGGCCTGTGATTNACCCAGTGGCACAGCTCCAAACAGCGAAGAGCGTTGAGAGTCAGCATTAAGCACACTAGAGGCCTGTGATTGAGCTTTCTGAGCTTTCCGAGCTTGCCTTTCCTTCTCTGTGTCAGCCCATTTAACAACCAAAGGGACACTGGATCCCTGAGTAGGGGAAAAAACAACCAAATGATGTTGGCTAAAGTATGTCGGCCCCAAAAAGATGTTGGCTCGTGCAAGAAAGCTCGACTATCGATGATAATGAATTTAACTAACCAATTTGACTTGTATGACAAATTCCTCACCGAAAAAATTCCAACCAGTTACAGCTACAACGAATTTCATTTTTTTTTTTTTAGAAAAAATAAATAAATGCTATTCTGTCCAGGGCCAGGCCACAATACCATCTGCTAGTATAAGTATGACTATTAGTTTCATTCATCCATTATAAAATTCATTAAAAATAAAAGTAAAACCAATGGAAGAATAAAAGAATACGGTCTTAAGCAACAGGGAAACAAAAAGAAGAAACAAAAATATTCATGTTTAATGCCAGTTTATGCAAAGCAATGCTCTGAACACAAATTTAAATATCCTTATCAGAACCCCCGATGCCTTCTTCCCATTGATAGATGTAGCTGGACTGAGAGTAAAACATTATCAAACTAATAGAATATTACTGCAATACAATATCACGATACATAACTGCTATCCATGAAATGATCTTGAGAGGCGGGGAATAAAATTTACATCAACATTCTCATGAATAAAAGGGTTCAACATAACAAGAGCGAGCAATACCCTTTTTCAGAAATGAAATATTCAGACAATATTATGGGATCTATGATTTCAATGATTTTGGTATTGACCACCTATCAACTAAATTTGAAAAGCTAAACATTTCTAGAAAATTAACTCAGAGATAAATGAGTAGACAAGTTAATTTACATTACCTCCATTTTATGCTTTCCATTAATTGCCTCAAGTGCTGCAACAGCCTGATCCTTCGTCTCATACTTCAAGAATGCACAACCTGAACTTGAGCAACATATGGAGCTAATGGTGAAGATTCAACTGAATGTGTGAGATCTTTCATAATTTCAACTAACATCAAGCTGAAACAAACCAAAAACTACCTTTACTTGTCTGCTGCGAACCTCTTAATATTTGCAAGTCTTTTATAGTTCCATATTGAGAGAAAAGACTAGAAACTTCATCTTCAGATACATTTTTTGGAAGCATTCCAATGAAGAGTTTGTGTTCTGCTCTTTTCACAAAAAACCAATCATTACTGTCCAAAATTAATCTTTTAGCAAGATAAATACAAGCTCATGAAGAAAGTGGCGATGTAGGTGATAGATATTAGAACCATCTTTTAGATGAAATATTCAAGCAGGGCATGATATTACACCTAGTCTTTCCAGCTCGCCATCTGCATATTTTACTTGCAACGGACTAGAAGCCTGATTGAATGGAAAAGGAGAGGTATTACTAATCAATTTGACGATAAACATTGTTTAATTACAGAGTTAACGGAAACATAAAAGGATAATTACAAGAAGAATCATAACATCAGAGAATCATTGCTCCAAAATTGAAGACAAAAAGCCATAATTTAGGGGTCAAAAGTTGATCCCACTCCAATGATGTGCATAGTTAACTTAATTTTGTAAAAGCCAGCTTCCTATAAAGGTTTTATTTATTTTTACTCTTTTCTCTATTGTTCATCGTCAGAGCATGTCCAGGCACAAGGGTATCACCTTTGAGAGTTAAACTATAATATATAATTGAAAAGATCAACAACTTTTTTTCTTAAGAAAAAGGGACGTGAAAGCTTAAAGCGTCCGCTCAAGTTGGCTCCACAAGAAATGTAGAGCGCTTCGAGTTCATTTTTAAGTCCATATATAAGATACATCACAATGTGCTGTATCTAAAACTAGAAAGCAGCTTCTACAGAAAATCCAAGACTTTTAGAACTTCTAGGTTACCGATAACAGCGATTACGTACAAGGCCAAGTCATCGAATCGATCAGTTGCATTGATTAGCATTATCGACAAGAAAGAAAAAAAAAAGATATAAATTACAAAACATTGGGAGAGAAAGAGACATAAATTATACAAAATCATAAAAACGTCCAGATTCCACTAACCCCAGGCAAAGTTTTCTTGTTATGGCAAGCATTGATCGCCTTATCCGCCTCCTGCCTCGAAGGACATATCACAAAACAGCAACCTGAAAATGTAGTAACCAAAACAAGCCCAAATCACAACAATATTAGGGATCAGCACATCAATTCACAATG
>NC_036649.1:8218489-8220989 GCF_002806865.2 Cucurbita pepo subsp. pepo | reverse complement strand
TGAAGTGATCTTGTTCTATGGCTGCAGGTATTATTGTGACTATTGCGATACATATCTGACACATGATTCTGTAAGTCCTCTTCTTACATTCACATCACAATGCCATTTTCTATTCGTTTCATCATTTTTGGGGCTTTCTTCATTGATGCTGCAGTTCCTTCTCTTTTTTATGGGTAATGTTTTCCGGTGTATGATGTTTCATTTTTAAGCTCGAAGGAATTTGGAGGAATGTTTTGAATTGGTATGATGGTGGTTGGTGTTCGGATTGGATCAAATTATTTTTGGATCAAATCGACTGTTTGTAGATTGGTTTGTGTAGGCACGGCCCAGATCCATCGCTAACCGATATTGTCCTCTTCGGGCTTTCCCTCAAGGTTTAAAACGTATCTAAAGGTTTCCATACCCTTAAGGGTGTTTTTGTTCTCCTCCCCAACCGATGTGGGACATCACAATCCATCCACCTTCAGGGCCCAGCGTCCTCGCTGGCACTCTTTCCTTTCTCCAATTGACGTGGGACCCCGCCAAATCCACCCCCTTCGGGGCCAGCGTCCTTACTGGCGACACTCTTTCCTTTCTCCAATCGATGTGGGACCCCGCCAAATCTACCCCTTTGGGGAACAGCCTCCTCGCTGGCACGTAGTCTGGTGTCTGGCTCTGATACCATTTGTAACAGCCCAGATCCACTGCTAGCAGATATTCTCCTCTTTGGGCTTTTCCTTTCGGGCTTCCCCTCAAAGCTTTAGAATGCGTATGCTAGGGATATTTTCCGCTTTAGCTCGTTACGTATCACCGTCAACCTCATGATTTTAAAATGTGTTTACTAAGGAAAGGTTTCCATACCCTTATAAAGAGTGTTTTTGTTCTCCTCCCCAACCAATGTGGGACATCACACTTACCGTAATGTGAACAAATTGTGAACAAATGATAAGAAGGCTTCCCAACAAGACTTAAATCTAAAGAACCACCCCAAGTCTTAGGTTTTCACCTCTATTTTTAAGCGTTTGGCGTATTTTAGACTGAATAACCTGAACTATGGAACCACCATGAATTGGCCTAGTGAATTGAGGTTGAGGTCAAGGAAGAAAGTGGGGTTTTAGAGGCTTTTAAGTTCATACAATCGTGACTACCTACTTCAGATTTAAAAACGTCCCGAGTTTCCTTAGCAACCAAATGTCGCCGGGTGAGGTGGTTGTGCTTTGATGTTTGGTAAGGTGTGCAAAAGCGAATTCTAACACTCATAGTTATAAAAAAGAAAAGAAAAAAGAGAGAAATGAAAAGTAAAGAAACCATGATCCATAGCTTTATCTAAGTCAATGTGAGATCCCACATCGGTTGGGGAGGAGAACGGAGCATTCTTTATAAGGGTGTAGAAACCTCTCCCTAGTAGACGTATTTTAGAAACCTTGAGGGCAATCCCGAAAGAAAAATTTCAAAGAGAACAATATTTGCTAGCAGTGGACTTGGGCTGTTACAGTCAAACTCTTACTTTCAAACGGAATGTGACTAACCTCTGAGTTTTAGTTTGTACAATCTTTGAAGGATTTTCAAGTATAACAATATTTAGGCCCGAGTTTGGTGGCTGGCTTCAAGATTTTGGACCTGTTTGTCATTTATATTGAGTTAGTGAATGTTCAATGCTGCCCATATTTAGTTTTTTACCCATCGTCTCCACTTCGTAGGAACTATGAGATCACTCCAAAGACGCCTTCGGTATCCAGGGGTCGCGGACCGATCATAGAACCCTGTTCAATAAATGAAACGCATTAGCTGTCCAACATTATTGGAATTCTATGAAAGAGACTAGTTCGCGATTTGAGGAAAGCCAAAAACATAGAAAAAATTTATTATACGTCTGTACTGTTTCTAAAAAGAATAATGTGTGTATATATACACTTTTTTGAGCTATTGAAAGTGAGGGATGGGAAAAGCACATACTCACCCATTGTAAAGTGCCTCCACGAACCTATGATGAGAGGGAGCAACCAAAATGTTGAGCCAATCTACACGACATTGCTAAGAAAAAACAAGGACATTGGCAGTTTCGAAAGATATACAGTTGAGAGAGGTTTTCCACACCTTATAAGAAATGCTTTGTTCCCTCTCCAACCGATGTGGGATCTCACAATCCACCCCCTTTGGGGGCCAACGTCCTTGCTGGTACACCTCCTGATGTCTAGCTCTAATACTATTTGTAACCGTCTAAACCATTGCTAGCAGATATTGTCCGTTGTGGACCATTACTTATCGTCGTCAACCTCATGGTTTTAGAACACGTCTACTAGGGAGAGGTTTTCTACACCCTTATAAAGAATGTTCCGCTCACCTCTCCAACTGATATGAGATCTCACACGAGTTGTATTTGCAACCTAAGTTTAAGGACATATGCATCAAGCTGGACAAAAATTAAGATCAGTAGTCGTTGGCTATAGGATCAACTTCTTCACTTTCTCTGTTCTGGAAAATTAAGAATCGTTCATATTGTTTCTACATATTCAGACTT
>NC_036649.1:8203538-8216552 GCF_002806865.2 Cucurbita pepo subsp. pepo | reverse complement strand
TTTTTTTTTTTTTTTTTTTTTTTTTTTTTTTTTTTTTTTTTTTTTTTTGTTGGTGTTTCAGCCATCTGTGAGGAAGCAGCATAATGCAGGCTACAAACATAAGGTATGTTAATCTTGTCCACATCTCAATTTAGTAGAGTATTTCTGTTCCAAGGTTGAGCTCTTCAGGCTAGAGTTTAGAAATTGAATTTAATGTTATTTTTATGTTCTTAAGAACAAACCACTTTCAGACTAGAACTGTAGAAATATTATTTCCATTCATTCATCCAATAAGACTTCAAAAAATAATAATAATAAATAAATAAATAAAAAATAAAGAAGAAGAGATTCTTAGTACCTTATTTATGGATGCACTCCAGGCAAACGTGCGTTCATACTATCAGCAATTTGAGGAGCAACAAACCCAAAGTTTAATTGACCAGAGGATCAAAGAACATCTTGGTCAAGCCGCAGCATTCCATCAGGTTGGTGCAGCCTATAATCAGCATTTACTTGGCCAAAGACCTCGTCTTCCTGTATTACCTACTCCTGTAATGCCGGGAGCTGCCCCGGGGTTATTGCCTGGAATTCGGCCTCCAGTTTTGCCAAGACCAACTCATGGTGCTCCAGGTAATATTCACAGATTTGATACATTGAAATCTTGTTGGTTTTCATTGATTTCGGTTTGTGCTCCTTCGTCATTGTAGGATATCTACCTGCTCCTACAATGCCACCTATGATGGTTNTGAAATCTTGTTGGTTTTCATTGATTTCGGTTTGTGCTCCTTTGTCATTGTAGGATATCTACCTGCTCCTACAATGCCACCTATGATGGTTCCGCCCGGTGCTCCTATGCCTGGCCAAGTGAATATGCTTGCCAGGCCGCCGCCTCCTCCAGCACCAATTCCAGGGAGCGCACCTCAACCTTCTTCAGCCAATGGCGCACCTTCAGCTGCTGCACCATTGATGTATCAAGCAAATCCAGCAGCACCAGGAAGTGGTGGTTATGATAGCTTCACCACCACCGCTCAACCTTCTGAGTCTAACCATTAGAGCTTCTAATATCTGTGCTATATGTGTATGATATCCAAATCTCTTCTAGTGCAAATTTAGACTCAACAATTCTTAACATATCTGAAGAAAAATTTGGAGCCTTGAGATTTAATGTAGAAAATTTCTCTTTGAGGAAGTGAGGAAAGGGAATATTTTTGGTGGTTGATTCCTTGCTACTTATTTGGTGGTAGAATAAAGAATGTGATTATAGGGTTAAATGTGATTATGTTTTTTGTGCTTTTTCATATCTGATTTTCTTTGACAAATTTACCGACTATGAAAACAGTATTATAATTTCTACGTTGCATATGTTCTTTTTGGGAAATTTGCAAGTGACCAGAGAAAAATGATTTCAAATCCAAAGTAGTATTCACTTCCATCCAAAAAAATGTTTGAAAATAAAAGAAAAAAATATTGCCATGCGGTTGTAAACAAAATAGAACAGAAAAACAGTGCCCACAAAATTCTTGATGGATATTCATTATAGAAACAAAAATATGTACAAAGTTTTCGTCTTCCAAAATGACTCAAGATATAAAGGACTATATCTCTTAAGTGGAAATACGTACCCATCAGCCATTTTTACCAGCATTTCCATGGAGGTAGAGAGGGAAGAGGACAGAGTATTTCGACTGTTCTACTGGTCTTGGCTGTCATCAAAACCTTTCGTGCAATATGTGAAGAGCTCATGCCTGTTAATGGCAAGTGTAAATCAAAGAACAAAGTTCAGCAGCTGATGAACTCTCAATGAGAAAAGGAGAGGGAGTAAAAAGGTCAATGATATACTCATATAACTTTAGTCAACTATACTAGGTTTGAGGTCACTTCTTTTGAAAACGTGTACTAAATGCCACATTTTACAACACTTATTTCAAAATTCACACTTAATGATCTAACTACATGATGTTTGAGATCACTTTTGAAGTAGTGTTTACAGCTAACTAAGCATTATAAAAGACTTGAAAAGTGTTCTTATTCATTATGCTAATTAGTAAGCCTGAATATTGCTAGAGTCAATCTATGTTCTAAAATTTATAATAACTTGCACCTCCTTCAGGACGCATGGTTTGCGTAGAAAATACTAACCGTTTGTTTTCAAGTTTCTGGATAACTATCCCATTCAATAGAAGCTCGGAACTGTAAACGGTTGCTCCTGCAAAAAGGAGCTCTAGCATTATTCTTGAGCTACTCTTTAAGAAACCAGGTGTTTTATTTATTAAAAAGGGGATAAATCCATACCTTTTCTGAGGAAAGGAACACAATGCGCATAATCTTCTTCGCATGAAAGAATAAGTAGATCGTCGGGGAACTTATCAGCCTTGCCAGTGAAAATCTGACTCCTCTCAATAGGCTGCAAGGCGTTTAAATTTATGACCAATTTTGTAATACCAAAAGGGATAAGAATACATAGAGGTAGAAATTTACAGCTGCAAACAGTAATGTAATTTGAGAACAATCACAACTATGCACAAGCATGTATAGTCAGTACCTCACCCTGAGACATCTTTACCAAACTAGTAATGATTTCTTTACTAGGTTTTATGTTTGGGGTGACGAAGACTCTGAGACCCTGCTAAGTAGGATCAAAGAGGAAAAAGTAAAATATCTACAGCATTAATGAAAAATCAACATATGAAACCAAAAAACAACATTTCACCTGTAGAAGTGGACATTGGATAGCACGAGATAAGGAACCAGGCAAGTTAAAACCAATTTCCTTCTCCTTCTTAGTATCTCTTAGAATATAATTCTTTTCATCAATGAAACAGCTTGCTTGTCCACAACTTTCAAGCCATGAGTGTGTAACCACTGGTTTACCGAGAGCAATAGCCTCCAACATGTTTCTTGTACGAACGAACTTGTCTGCTACAAAATGTGTGGCATCTGCAGAACTCGATGCAATTGATATACCCAGCTGTAAGACTACCTATTAAAGAAGAAACCAGATGGTAAGTACACATTTTGAAAGAACTTGATTGTCATAAAAAAGATAAGCACAGATTTACCTTTTTTTGTTGCTTGAGGGTAACTTCATCCAAATGCTGGCTAAAACATACTCTTACCAAAGCCATTGTTCTTCTTCTCCTCAAATCTTTCCATCTGAGATCAGGCATCGACTCTGAGACACCTAATCGTGCAAGCTCTTTCGAAGATGACTGTGGTAGCATTATTATGGGTGTTGTTTTGTGATAAACATCAAATTTGCAGCTGGACCTTGATGTATTTTTCCCTGCAGTAAAACATAGCATGTATTTTTCCCTGTACTGCATTATCATAGTATAAACAGAAATTTCTCAAACTGTGATCACAGTTTATGGTCTCACGCAATACATTTTGAAAACATTTTTGCACTAAAGACCATTAATGTAGAACGTGTTGCACATTGCTTATTTAACTTGCATGAATCCCTAGGCAAACACGCAGGAAATTCGGATTAATACTCCTAATTAAGGCAGTTGACTTACTGTTAGAATTTCTGCCTAATGTCCCATTTTTCATTAAGATGGAATTCTCGCAACGTCCCTCAACTGCTAAAGAAGTGTTGTTCTGATTGTTTGATTTATTTGGATGACTTTGGAAGTTTCGTGGTGTTCTTCTCCTCCTGGGGTGGCTCCATAATCCGACCATCAAACTGGTGATGGCAACTTGATCTCCCTTAGTGAGACCTCGCTGAATCAGTTGGCAACTACCTGTATCGCTGAGTAGATTGGAAGATGTGGCTGAATAATTGCTCCCATCAGGAGACTTGCTATAATTCAACCGTCCCTTCACCGCCAATCTACTTCTTTTTGCTTGTCTCTTAGTTGTCAAATCGGATTCTAACTCCTGACGGTCATATTGTGCTTGAGATCTATTCAAACACTTTGCATTAAGCTTCTTCTTAGAATGCAGTGTTCGCTTTGACTTTCTAACTGCGCCTCTCATAATTTGAGGATAGGAATTATTCAAATGAGGTTTATGTTCAATTATAGAGCACGAAATGTTATCGAAGGCATTCTCTGGACTGCAGGCATTGGCAAGTTTGTTACTATCTGGGATATAAGACAGTGCTTCCATTGCTTCAACAGCTATTTGGGTACTAAAACCAATATCTAATTCTTCGAGTTCATCTCCCTCATCATCCATAGAGCCAAACTGTTCCTCTCCTATTTTTGCATTTGGTTCCTTGTTGAACGTATTCTCTATTTCAATGTTGTTCATCCCATCTATCTCTGATGAAGAGATATCCAATCTTGGATGTGGCAAGGTTGAAGCAGTTGGATCAATCCGGAACTGAATGCCTGCACTTGCTTCCTCACCTTCATACTTTTTGAGCAAACAATCGCCTTCTTTATTGCTCAGTTTTGCGATATTCTGAGGCTTGGTTGCACATGACTGCCCTCTGCAGTCAACAAAATCAGAAGTTGCCTTTTTGCACTTGGCAAATAAGTTGCATTCTGCTTCTTGTTTGTAAATGTCAACCCACTCAAAGTTCCTTGTTTCTTCAATCGACTTCCTACCTATTCTCTTTGCCAAACTTTGAGGTCCCTTAATTCTTGAAAGAAGAGGAGATTGCACTCTAGCAGCCTCTCTTCCTTGAGAAAGATTTGCATTTGTAGTACTTAGAGTTACAAACTGATCCACAAAGCCAAGAGCATTGACTTGGGTTGAATCTCCTGGTTCTTGAGAACTGCAATAGCTTAACCCTGGCGAAAGTTGATATGAATCCTTCCCCATGTCAACCCCATTCAAACAATTAGAAGAAACTTGCTCCCCTTCATACAAATTTATAGACAAGTCAACCAAAGTTATGCTAAAAAAAATGAACAGAACAGAACAGAACAGAAAAAGGGTTAACTCAAAGGTTTACTTTTAGCATTTTGTCCATTTTGATTTGCAGTGGTCCCTGTACTTTTAAAACTCCGTTTTTTAAAAGTTCTAGATAAAAATCAACCTTTTGAAAGTACATTGACAAAAAAAAAAAAGTACTGTTTAAGAAGTATATGAACTAGAATGCATGTCTTAGGAGTAGAAAAGACACTGAAATGGCCCAAGCTGAATTACATACTAAAATATTACTTAACCCTATATTTGAAAATGGCTAATAATATCGAGTTTCAAATTGAAGCAGGGAGTATGAACCTGTATCGCATGGCTTCTGGTCAGAAGAGTTGAAATCCAATGTCATATTCTCATCTTGTGCATCACTTTTAACTTCCCACCCCGCTTCATTTCTAGACAGGTTGCTGGAAACTCTAATCACTCGACATCCATTAATTCCTTCGTCCTCGCTATCAAGCACGACATCATCCTCATACTCGAAAGTAGGAATGCATAAGTTCTTCGAACAATCAAGCGCATCCACCATCTCTGTATCGGTGAGAGGACTCTTCAAACGAACAACGTGGTTGTCAAATCCAACACTGTCTTCAAAAGCCAATGTATTCTGTAGTAGTTCGCAATCATCATAACTCGAACCAGAATCGTCATTTTCTGATTCTAAGACCATAAAGAAAACAATAGACTACTAAGCCAACGGCATAACGTGAAAAATGAAAGACAACGTGCAAACATCGATGAAACACACAAACATTCACTGTTCAAATTATAGCGATGGTCAATCAATAACGCAGTTAACAAATGGCTCGGTTTAGTTACTCTCTTAGTCGTTTGACGATCGAACGCGCTTTAAAAGTTAAGCATGTTGAAAATAACTGATGATTACCAGAAACCGACGATGAAGATGGAGAATGAAGATCAACGATCCGAGCCTGAATATTGGCGACGGCTGCCATTGGCATTGTTGCTAAAGATTCCTTAATCACGAACTTACACCGAAATCACATCCCCTTGCAGAGGCAATCGCGGAGAGAAATACAGGAGACCTTTTGATTCGATTTGGTAAGAGCATGAAGTTCCGCGAAGTGAAGAAATGGTGGGAAATTTTTGGAACACTTTTATTTTTATTTATTTATTTCATATATTTATATAAATTAAAAAATACTTACGCTCCATCTTTTGTCATTGGAATAACCGTTTCTTTAAAATTAAATTATTTACCTAATTGAAATTTTAAAAAAATATATTTATATTTATAATATCAATTTTGGTTAATAATTTAAATAATAAATAGAATTAGTAAGAAATTTCACCGGGAGTAGTATGAAATGGGAGGCAGGAATAAGATCGAGGAATCCCAGTCTATGTCTCCGGTGGACATCTATGATTTCGTGTCTTTATCTTGGGGATATTCAAATAGGCTTCTACACACATGTGGATCGACGTCGTTATCTGGACACATTCACGACCAGCTTTAAAGGAACTCAAGTCCCATATTAATTTTTCGCTCCGACTTTGTAGTTTCGTTAAACCTTGGGCGAGGTTTATCTTTACCAACTGATGCGAAATCCAAGCTTGTTTGACCACACACGCTACCTACACGTGCATGTTCAATCGTTTGTGACACAATTGACTTACCTCTACTCTAAGTAAAATCATTCGATTCGACCTTGTTTCTATCTCGAGGTCAAGGTCTCTCAATGCAACATTGTATTTTATCTTGTCATCTTGATTTCCCATCGACACGATACATATGTCTTGACGTCATCTCGAATCATGACCATCATTACTCGCTCGGTAAAGTATACTTAAATTTATTTTATTTAAATTAATTCTTAAAATTTAGGACTGAGTCAATAAACCATTTAAGATTTATTGAAAGTATATTTGAAAATATAATAAAATAAAATTGAATAAGTTTTTAGATATTTTAGTAAATTTGTTTATAAATAATTAATTTTTAATATATTTGGACATGAAACGTGTCGCATCGGAGGTCCAGGAATTGTTTACATTTTTCTTAATTAATTTTGTTTATAATATATTTTACAAATAAGGTTTTAATGCGAATATAATAACATTAAACACAATGGAGTTGGGCCGCTATGTCATTGGCAACTTCTTGGGCCTCAACCTTGGACCCATAGAGCCCTCTTTTGGATAAGCCCACACAATAAAGCCCATTTTTTCCTTTCCACTGATTGGGTGGACTCACTTTGGATAGTCCATCATCATTTAGGAGATAATCGTCATCCTGCGTCAAAAACATTTTAGACGATCCAATAGATCCAACTACAAAATTAAGATTTGAATCTATGATTTCGAGACACAAGCTAGTAGACATTGTTCGCCGTTAACCTCTTTATCGAAGGTATATATAACAGCCCAAGTCCACCGTTAGCAGACATTGTTCGCTTTGGCCCATATCGTCGTCAACCTCACGATTTAAAACGTGTCTGCTAATAAAAAGTTTCCACGCTCTTGTAAGCAATGATTTGTTCCTCTCTACAACTGATGTGGGATCTCACAATCCACTACTCTAGGAGCCCCGTCGTCACAGGCACATCACCAAGTATCTGGCTCTGATACTATTTGTAATAGTTAAAGCTCACTATTAGCATATATTGTCCTCTTTGGCGGTTAGATATCACCTTCAACCTCACCGTTTTAAAATGTACACCACACCTAAATGTGTGTGAAAGTTCTCTATTTATAATCATCAAATAAATTACAAGGATATGAAAATAGGAATAAATGGAAATATGATACCTATGATAATATGACAAATATCTCGATATTAAATATCCTTAACACTACTAGAGAGAGGTTTCCACATCCTTAATGCTTCGTTCTCCTCTCCAACCGATGTGAGATGCCACAATATACGTCTCAACTAGTTGAGACCAAAGATTAACATAACAATTTTAAATACACATACAAACTTTCTAAATTAATTTTATTAATTTTCTTTGTTCATTAGGTTAGATATAGTATAAATTAACGAGGGTTGAGTGTTATATCCCACATTGGTTAGGGACGAGAACAAATCACCTATTGATAAGGGTGTGGAAATCTTATCCTAGCAAACGCGTTTCAAAGCCTTAAAGGGAAGCCCGAAAGGAAAAGCCCAAAGAAGATAAAGTAAAGTAAAGAGGGAGAGGGAGATTTTACCTTAAGCCACAGCTTAGCAGAGCTAGTGAAGCCAGTGCAGAATATTATGGAATGAAATGGATGAAGTTTGCCATCTTTAAACATCACATTATTGTTGCTTTCGAGCATTGATATTTCTGAAGATATCACCTACAATTACAATTACAGTTCTTTCCATATTAATAAACTAGATGGAAGCTTACATATGAAGACTGGGTCTTATCTTACTCACAAAAGTATGTGAAGGTTAAGGGATTATGAGTACCTGAATTTCACCGGATTTGATTTTGTTGAAGGTTCCTACATCAATGACAGGGAACTTTCCATGGCGCCTCTTCATGTGGATGGGCCCTTTTTCCCATCTCTTCATACCATACTTACTCAAGCTTCCAAAAACCATCTTACTCAGAAACACCATCAATGAATCCAAAAACTTTAATGCCAGATATTGCCCCAACAACACTTGCAACTTCATCATTCTTCTTGTCATAATATGGATCTGTTTCAATTCATTTAAAATTAGCTTGCATAATTTCAAAAAGCATCTAACACATTTATAAACTTTTTACTTTTGTTATGTTATGGAGCCTCACTTAATCTAAACTAAATGATATACGAGTAAATTGTCTTAAATAATTAGGATAGAGTAAATCTACACTTATACATAACTAAATAGTAAATAGCTACAGTAAGTCAACCGTGATACACAGCTAGATAATACAGAGTAAATATAGCTATGTATAGTAAGTCAACCGTTATACACAGCTAGATAATACAGAATAAATATAGCTATGTATAGTAAGCCAACCACTCTTGTCATAAATAATAAACAGAATACTAAAAATCTATATTCAGTAAAGCTATATATAGTAAGCTAAACTATATATATAGATGTATTCTCTATCGGAGTAGTCATACATACAAATTGTTTAGTATTCTCTATTGGAGTAGTCATCCATACAAATTGTTTAACCAATATTCTCCTTGCATTTTCTCTAATATATTTTTTGTGTTCATCTTGCATTTTCTCTATTATATTCTTTGTGTTCATCTAGATCGAGCATGTGCGCGATTCTAACAATTTTCTCTCTAATAAATTCTTGACATATTAGAAAGTTTTAAAATTAAATCATATATCAAATGATTTTAAGTCCTTTTAATTCAATGTCTAAGAAATATATATACATACATATATATATATATATATATATATATATATGTTTTGAGTTAATTAAAAACATATTTACAAACAAAAATTTAAGATTTGAGTAAATTTCTCAGTCAAGCAAGGAATTAAAACCTTTAATTTTCTTTTATGGAAACAATATATTAGTTAATGTTAAGTTAAATTTCAAAATTTTTAAATTTTTATTATGAAATTGATTATAAAATTGAAGGTATTTAATTATTTTGAAAATGGGTTTCTAATTTGTTGAGATCTAAAAAAAATTAAAAAACTCTAAATTACATATCCTTTTATATACTTTATAGTAATACAACTGACCACGTCATTCTTTTAGGATCAAATCTCTCTCTCTTAAATTACAACTGTCCACGTCATTATTTAAAGTTGTTACAATTTCTTAAAATTGGAGTTATTAATGTATGAGGCTAGAGAGTTCTATCAACTAAAATAATTTTTAAGTAATAAATGTATCCAATTTTAACTATTTATAACCTTCAATCAAATTTCCTCTAAATCTTTGAAATTGCAACAATTTTTCATTAAATTTGAAACCATTTTTTTTATAGATATCTAACTTAAATTAGATATTACAAAAAAAAAATAATAATAAAAAAAAAAAATATTTTATAGGAAGAAAAATATGAATGGTGAAAAAAAATTTGTTAAATTTAATTTTCAGGATTTATTTATTTTTTATTTCATTGCTAAATTCTAGAAAGAACGAACTTTCAATAATTTTAAAACTGAAAACGATAAGACTGGAAAGTGATATATATATTATTAGTTCATGCAACAATTTTTCTGTAAAATAAATTTCCTGTAACAAATTTACATTAAATTTGAATATCTAACTTAAATTAGTGATTAAAAAAAGTGTATTTTATAGGAAGAAAAATATGAATGGAGAAAAAAAAATTGTTAAATTTGATTTTCAGGATTTTTTTTATATTTATTTTTGGATAAATTATAGAAAGGACGAATTTTCAATAAATTTAAAACAGAAAAAATATAGAGTGGAAAGTGGAATACCGGACTTCGAACGAGGATGGAAGTTGTAGCGCCGTGATTCGCAAGATCCAAAGCAATTTCCATTCCAGAATTTCCCGCCCCAACCACCAACACATTTTTCCCCTCAAATCCCTTCCCCGATTTATACCTCGTCGAGTGCATCACTTCGCCGCCGAATCTCTCCAATCCCTCCACCACCGGTATGTACGGATCCGCCGTCTCCCCCGTCGCCACCACCAAAAACCGTCCAACATACTCCTCCTCGATTTCTCCGTCGCCCTCACTATTCGTCACTCTCACCTTCCACTTCTTCAAATCCCTATCGTACTCCGCCGCCTCCACCTTCCTCCGGTACAGAGGATCGATTCCGAAATTCGAAATATAAGAATCTAAATACTCGAGAAACATCTTCTTCGGCACGTAATTAGGGAAAGAAGACGGAAACTCCATAAACGCAAGCTCTGAGGATTTCTTCGGAAGATGAAGACACAATCGATCGTACGCATATTTCCGCCATAGCGAAGCAGAGCAATCTTCTCGTTCAAGGAGTTTGTAAGGGATCGAGGCTCGAGATAGACAGGCGGCGGTGGATAGGCCGGACGGACCTGCTCCGACGATGATCACTGTAGTCTCCATTTTTCTTTCTTCTTCTTCTTCTTCTTCTTCACCGTTTCTGTTGAAATGTGATTTTAGGGCTGTGTGTGGAAGATAAAGGATGAACTTACTGCACGTGGTTAGGCGGTTGTGAGAGACTAAAATTACGAAATTAACGTGAGGATTAAGGAATTTGGTGCTAAATCAAGGGCTCTTTTGGTAATTTTCTTAACATCATTTGATTTTATTAATTTTCCTTTTATGGTTAAAATACAAAAAAAAAAAAATTATTGGATTTGTGGGCTGGGCCTAATTGAAAGTGTTTTACACCTACCTTCTACTTTGAGTCAAGCCCAAGCCCACGTTTCGCAGGGCCCATTTATAACACCGATAAGGGCTCACAACAAAAACTTTGAGCCAAGCCCAAGCCCACGATTTGCAGGGCCCATATAACATCGATAAGGGCTTACAACAAAAATTTCTAGCCAAGCCCAAGCCCACGTTTTGCAGGGCCCATATAACACCGATAAGGGCTCACAACAAAAATTTCGAGCCAAGCCCAAGCCCACGTTTTGTAGGGCCCATATAACACCGACAAGGGCTTACAACAAAAACTTCAAGCCAAGCCCAAACCCACGTTTTGCAGGGTCCATATAACACCGATAAGGGCTCACAACAAAAACTTCGAGTCAAGCCCAAACCCAAGCCCACGTTTCACAGGGCCCATATATAACACCGTTAAGGGCTCACAACAAAAACTTGCTCAAAAGTTCCACAAATTTTCTTTTATCCAAATATGATCAAAATAAAGTAAGTAGGATTGTACGGATATAATACAAGAGCGAGTAACAAATAAAGAAAATAGGTGAATTTTGAAGTCGGTAAAAGATAATTTAGGGACGATATCCCAAGTCATATAAACTAAGTTTGAAATTTATAATTCAAATAGCTAAATATGAGTGAACTCTACATCTTGTGTTCGATGTATATCTTCGACCCAGAGGTCAAAAGTTTGAATCTCTCACTCGATTCTCGTAAACGAAATGGGATTTAATTATAAAAAAAGGGCTCTTTTGGTAATTTTCTTAACATCATTTGATTTTATCAATTTTCTTTTTATGGTTAAAATACAAAAAAAATTATTGGATTTATGGCTGGGCCTAGTTGAAAGAATGTTTTACACCTACCTTCTACTTCGAGCTAAGCCCAAGCCCAAGCCCACGTTTCGCAGGGCCCATTTATAACACCGATAAGGTATCACAACAAAACAAAAAAACTTCAAGCCAAGCCCAAGCCCACGTTTTGCAGGGCCCATATAACACCGATAAGGGCTTACAACAAAAACTTCGAGCCAAGCCCAAGCCCATGTTTTGCAGGGCCCATATAACACCGATAAGGGCTCACAAACAAAAACTTCAAGCCAAGCCCAAGCCCAAGCCCAAGCCCATGTTTTGCAGGGCCCATATAACACCGATAAGGGCTCACAGCAAAAACTTCGAGCCAAGCCCAAGCCCACGTTTTGCAGGGCCCATACAACACCGATATGGGCTTACAACAAAAACTTCTAGCCAAGCCCAAGCCCACGTTTCACGGGGCCCATATATAACACCAATAAGGGCTCACAACAAAAACTTGCTCAAAAGTCCCACGAATTTTCTTTTATCCAAATATGATCAAAATAAAGTAGGATTGTACGGATATAATACAAGGGCGAGTAGCAAATAAAGAAACTAGGTAAATTTTCGAGTCAGTAAAAGATAATTTAGGACGATATCCCGAGTCATATAAACCAAGTTTGAAATTTATAATTCAAATAGCTAAATATCAGTGAACTTTACATCTTGTGTTCGATGTATATCTTCGACCCAGATGTCAAAAGTTTGAATCTCCCACTCGATTCTCGTAAACGAAATGGGATTTAATTATAAAAAAACAATAGTGGCATACAACCACACATCACAAAACAACACATAAACACCAAATGCAAAAAGATAAAAACAAGAAAAATAATAATAAAGAAGGGAAAAAAAAAAAAAAAAATAGCTAAGAAAAACATTTCCATGTGGTTGAGAAAGGTAAAGAGACCCAACAACACATATGAAGCTTTGTCTGTTAGTATCACTTGCCAAGCTGTGTTATCACATCACAGCCCACTAACCATTAGCCACGTGTCATTCTGACTACACCTTAGCTAACTCACATCACAGGCACCCCCCCCCCCCCCC
>NC_036649.1:8155614-8203513 GCF_002806865.2 Cucurbita pepo subsp. pepo | reverse complement strand
AAAAAAAAAAAAAAAAGTAGCTAAGAAAAACATTTCCATGTGGTTGAGAAAGGTAAAGAGACCCAACAACACATATGAAGCTTTGTCTGTTAGTATCACTTGCCAAGCTGTGTTATCACATCACAGCCCACTAACCATTAGCCACGTGTCATTCTGACTACACCTTAGCTAACTCACATCACAGGCACCCCCCCCCCTCCCTTACCTTTTCAGCTTTAATCATAACCCCTTTTTTTCCCCTCTCTGGGTTTCTTCTTCTTCGTCTTCCCTCTCTCTCTCTCTCTCTCATCCCACAAAATGGCTTCCATTTTCTCTCTCTACATCCCCATTTTCATGGCCTACACAGCTTCTATTTTTCCTTTCTCCTTCGCTTCTTATCCCAATCACTTCCCTCCCCTCATTTCTTCCATCTCCGCCGCGCCTGAATTTTCGCCCTCCCCTTCTCCGTCCCCGGCGTCGGACATTTCTCCGCTCTTTCCGACCCCCGGCGGTGCCACTCTTCCGCCGTCCTCTTTGCCTACCATCCCCTCTAGTCCCAGCCCTCCGAACCCTGATTTTATGGACGCCGCACCGGCGCCGGAAATGCCTCTTCCACCGTCTCAGTCCTTGCCGTTCTCTGCCACTGCTACTCTCAACTCCGGTGGGTGGTGTTGGTCGATTTGGGTGGCTCTTACGGCGGCTATCGTAGCGGAGGTTTGCCGGTGACTGGTTAGCCGGCGTTGTTGGGGTTTTAGTGGACATTGGAGTGTAGTTGTATTGGCACTAAACAAAAATAATCATGTTAGAGAAGGTTGGCCAAGTTCAAAATTTGAGATATTCTTGTTCTTTTTATATATATATATATATATATATATATATATATATACACCCGATAATTCTGAGTGTTGAAATGACTCGAAAATTCCACTAATTTAGAGTATTCAACTTAAACCATAAAGATAAGGTAACATTATATTCTTTTTTTTTTTTTTGTAATTTGAGTTAGATTGAATTTTTGGAGATTCAAAAATTTGAGTCAGTTCACGAGTTGATATTTTTTAGTCAGATCAATTATACCCACCCGACCTATTTGAAAATAGGATTACGACCCAACCCTACTTTTAAAATATTATAGATATCGAGAATACTTAAAGTTTGTAACAATGTTGGTGATGTGTTATGACCAGTAAATGCTTGATATTTAAATTTTATGAAATTTGAGTTACTATTATAAGTATTAAAAAATAATTAAAAAAAAAAAACCGACAACCCAACTTGAAATAGAGGGTTGGATTAAGTCGTAAACTCTATTCAGGCTACTTGGGTTGGTAACTCAACCAACCCAAAATTTCGAGTTATTCCATAAGATTTCTCCAACCCAACACAATGGATAACTCTAAATTTAGAGTATTAATACTAATTTTTTTAATTCAACCAATCAAACGGGAACTTTTGCAACTAAGTGTATTAAGTTATATTTATAATAAAATAATATTTTTGATGAAAATAAGTAATGAAGAAAAAATGTTAGTTTTTAATGAAATAGAAAAGTAAAAATGTATAAATGATAAGCATAATGGGTAAGTTGAGGTAAGTATGAAGCCTACCTAAAAGCACCTCACAAAAAACTTCCCCTTTTGGCTTTCATTGCTTTTCTTCCTCATTTTCCAACAACTCAAAAGCTTGTCCTATTTTAATATTTTAATTTCTATTTTAAATTATCAACTTTCCATTAAAAAAATTAAATCTATTTAAATAATTAATTATATATTTAGAATTTCAGTTCTTAAAATCATGACTTAAACATTAGGACAAAGTACATAACTCTTATTCAAGTTTCCCAAAACACCAACATACTTTATGGAAGAGCCCACCCCATCTAGACCAACTCTTTTACTCCACCGAAAACAAAACAATATTGACTCCAACTATTGCACTTGATCATTAGGTCTAGTATGTATCTAATTATGTATAGTTTACTATGTGCACGTCCGTGTGCCATGACGTACATATGTGTATCTATGTATGGATATAATCACGGAGAAGTGAGATGCTTCAATCATCAAACATGTGCCAATAGTAATAGAGACACTGAGTTGGAGATGCCATAAAAAAACGACATGAAATAGTTTGGTCATGTTGGATTCGAGATCATTATCATCAAGCAATGGATCATTCAATTCTTGTGGTGTATGAAAATATAAATGTGTTGAATTCTATGTTCATACCTGATTGAGGATAGCTTCTTCGTGATAAATGCACATTAGGGGCTGCCACCAAAAATTTTTTTTTTTTAATAAAGACATAATAACAAATTGTTAAGAATGAGAAACATAAGTTGGATCGAAAATGCGATTTTCATTAATGTTCAGAACGTTTAAATAGGATTGAAGAGTTACCATCGTTGACCACACAACGTTTAAATAGGATTGAAGAGTTACCATTGTTGACCACACATTCGCCAAAGGCCAGACTATAAAGTGAAGGTGTAATGGCCCAGGCTCACTGTTAGCAGATATTGTTTTCTTTGAGATTTCCCTTTTGGAATTGCCCTCAAAGTTTTTAAAACGCGTCTACTATGGAGAGGTTTTCACATCTTTATAAAAGGTGATTCGTTCTCCTCCCCAACCAATGTGGGATCTTACAATGACATTTGTTGAAGTTACGTGAGAGGTGAAATTTCTTGATTGCATCGAAGAGTTAACATCATTGACCACACTTTCACCAAGGCGTCTCATCTTGTTTAAGAACCTGTAACATCAGACACAATCAAGTGCATCTATTATATGCACAAATAAGCCATGGAAACCATTTAGATGAACGTATTTGCAAGGTGCAAACACTATCTGTCGCAGTTAAGATTGCTCCAAGTGCAAAAAAAATGATAAATAACAACACTATAAGAAACATGAAACTATGAATAGAAGAACAGAGAAAGTGGTTCGATAAAAAAGGAGATCAAAGTCACTTTCTCGAACATAATCTCTTCAGTTTCCATAAATATTGTAGCATTTGAGAGAACATTATTCCTATTGACACATGTTGTACCTGATAAATGCCTACCAAATCTATTAGATATCTGGAATAATAAATTTAAAAGGGAAGCATCCATCCCCTGTTTCAATTCTCACCATTTAAATGGAAAAAGAAAAACAAAGGAAAACAATTCACCCAACAACTTGTTGGAATAAGTGCTACAAGTGGAAACTTATTCTATATCCAGATATCATCATAGGAAGTGTATTAAAAAAAAAAAATTACAGAACTTTTACGTTCAATGGATAGCCAACTGTAGGTCTGAAAATGATGCTCTTGTAGCAGTAGGTATGAATGTAACCCGCCCAATCAGTTATTATTCATGATCTGGGTAGCTTTTGTTTTAGTTTTTGTTTTCATAGAAAATAGAGAAGGCTGAAGGTTGAAAAAAAGATACACCCAATATGATTTAGATTTATTAGCAAGTATCATTATCCAACAAATTTGTGAATATAATTTTATCTATTGTAAACCTCAGTTTCAGAAAGCAAGACTAGTTTGATATAAGTGATTTAAAGCGGAATAAATTAACAATTGAGCATTTCCTGCACCCATTATTCACTATAGTTGTAGATTAGTTTGTGCGGATTTTGTACTTCTAAAGAATTGAATGCAAGTCATGGTGATTCCTCCCCCATTTGGATATGGGGGTATATGATGAAATTATAATGTTCAAGGAATGTACCTACTGATATGATGAAGAATGATATCACACTTCCAAAAGCACCAAACAATATGATTGCCAGAAAGTTGCGAAGAGCTGTTTCTTCTTCACCTGAAACCTGTAGTAGGTGCAAAATTTAATCTAAAACAGACCAGAAAGTTAAAAAAAATAATAATAATAAACTGGAAAATCATAAACACGGCATTAAGATCTAATGTAAAGCCAATTGCCTCATAAACTCGGGGTGTTCTACACTTCCCACTCAGCCTAAAATCTATATCGTCATGGTACTAAGGGTCCATCAAGTCCCATGAAAACTTACATGGCTAGGGAAGTAACTGACACATTCGGCCAACGTTTCTTTTCAAAAAAGGCGAACAATTAGATAACAAACAAGGAGTAGCACCGCAAAGAATGTGAAATGCGCCGCTTACGGGTCTGCTTTCAGCCCCAATTGCGACAGAAACGCGAATGGACTTGAATCCATGAAGCCAAGAGCCCAATCTGGTAAATTCCGAAAGAAAATCACTGCAAAAATATTCAAATCCTTTGTATAAATTTGTTTTAGAGAAGTTTCCATTATTTAAATCTAATTTCCAGACTTCATACTTAGAATTATATCGATAGCTCGTGAATTCTTGGCTGCTTACAGATATTTAACAAAACGTCGATAATCTGATTTTAAAATCAGCCACAAAAGGCAAAGAACGATAACAACACAGCGCCAAATTTTCAAATCTTTCCACTCCAACGATTAGTGAAGAAAAAGAAAACTCGCGGCCTGGCAGTAAATGAACATAATGCCAAACGCAGAAGCTGAAAATTGGCAAGCAAAAACCACAAACCTAGAATCGTCTTCCTCAGCAACGCAAAATAAGACGAAAGCCAAAAAAAAAAAATTGTAAAATAAAATACGAAAANGAATGATCGAAGCATACACACACACACACACATATATAGAGAGAGAGAGAGAGAGAACCGAAAGCTGTAATTTGAAACTTGCAGAGGAAGGAATCTCAATGATGACCGGAGTTCTTGACGGAAGAACCCTGATGAAATAGAAGTTCATGGCGTAAAGTAGCGAAGCTTTCCTCTCCGGCGACGGAATACAATTCTCTCTCCTTGCAATTCCATTACAGAGACGGAGTTCTTCTTTGGCGCCAACGGCCAGAGCCACGAATTTATATGAATTCCAAAAGTTAAATTTTATTATTTTCATTTTAGTACAATTGCAATTCTAACCCATTTTCCTCCCAATATTACAAAAATAACCCCAAACTTGTAATTGCAAATATAACATTATCAAAATACATAATTAAATTAAGGGTAAGTTTAGTATTTGAAAATTTAAAATTTAAAATTGCAAT
The DNA here is from genome assembly GCF_002806865.2 of Cucurbita pepo subsp. pepo. Classification (NCBI taxonomy): domain Eukaryota; kingdom Viridiplantae; phylum Streptophyta; class Magnoliopsida; order Cucurbitales; family Cucurbitaceae; genus Cucurbita; species Cucurbita pepo. The sequence continues at coordinate 8,198,467 of NC_036649.1, read as the reverse complement.
CATTGAAAGTTGCAATTATTATCCTCTTCAAACCTTACTTAGCTTTCTAGGTCATCCACGACCGTCTGAAGTGTAAGAGTAAACTCAGGTTCTGATAGGGTAAGATTGTGACTCTAATATATATATATATATATATCAAATATGTTAAATTATGTTACTTATGTACATATACAAACGCTTTTATTAAAAACCATAATTAAAAGTTTCTAAAAATCAGATCCTCCGACATGACTTCATAAGTGCTTAAAAACGTGTTTTCGAGGGAAAAAAACATATTTCTAAGTAATTGCTAACGAGGCTCTGACCGCGCTACCCTACAGTTTCCAACCTTATTTACACATGGTAATTGTTGTGGCATCTTCTAGCTGTATATGGCTTCCTCTTCCTCATGTTATAAAGAATAGCTGTGCTACAAAACTTCATGTGTTTGCTATACAACCTGCCATCAGTGGATATACTTTTCAGTTGGTGAGCCAGGGATGAAAGGTACGAAGCCTCTTCCACCAAAGACAGGACGCATGAATCGATCATCGAACATACGCCAATAGTAATGGACGGAATGAGTTGGAGTTGTTAACAGCATACGTAAGCTGGTAGGACGGGGAATGTTCGATTCTCGAACATCGGCTTCGACATCTTCACCACCGGACAAAAGAACGTCGGTCAGCGACTTAACTGGAGAATCTGCTGCTGCTACAATTGTGGCATCTATTGGTGTATCATGCAGTGAAAGCATGTACCTTACAATGGGTTTAGTTAAGAGTCCAAATACCTGCCATAAATGTAACACCATGAAATGAAAACCTTTCTGAAGATTTTTCACATTAGAAACCTTTCAACCAGGTGTGTAGGATGAAACAGTCCACAAATTGAATGATGAAACAATTGAATAGGGCAGTCAGAGGAACAGCTAGAAACATCTAAAATTGCAACAAGAGCTAAACATAACAGCAATCACTTCACAACTCTTAATATTAGATCCACATCGATTGGGGAGAAAAATAAAGCATTCTTTACAAGGGTGTAGAAATCTCTCCCTAGCAAACGTGTTTTAAAGAAATCTCTCCCTAGCAAACGTGTTTTAAAGAAATCTCTCCCTAGCAAACGTGTTTTAAAGAANAGGGGTGGATTGTGAGATCCCACATCAATTAGGGAGGAGAACGAAGCATTCTTTTTACGGGTGTGGAAACCTCTCCCTAGCAGACTCGTTTTAAAAACCTTGAGGGGAAACCCAAAAGGGAAAGCCCAAAGAGGACAATATTTGCTAGTAGTGGGCTTAACTCGTTACATTGAACTACAACGTTATTCTAATGAGCAAGAAAAGGTAAAACTCGACCCATATTTATCTTGAAGAAACTAGGTAGGAGAATGCAATGTATCCTATTAGAGATATAGTATGTGGACCTAAGCTCTTGTAATTGTGTTTTTTGTCGTACTCAAAATGACTTACTTTAGTCTTCACCCAAAAGGCCTCGTACCAATGTAGAGGTTGTCAAACACTAATATACTCATGATTTTCCTCTTTCTTGGCCAATATCGGACTTTAGGCTCACTCCAACGGCATTATGGTTAAGATGAAGTGAAGTGAAGTAATCAAAACAGCGATATGTCAATATCTTAAACTCGATGCATCATTTCTCTTACCACATTAGTGACGAGAACAATCGTGATCGTGCTAGTAATCATAATCGCATTCTCTTGCAGCTGTGTGTACCCTGACCTTGTAAACTGCAAATATTACAAAACCCATCTTTAATCACAAAAAGTCCATACTTTTGAAAGTGTCCACACAGTTTTTAGTAAGCTGTTGGTCCTTTGTGGTTCGCTAATCTAATAAGACCTAGAATAAGTTCTTTCATAGTAAGGCAGCAAAATTATCAGAAATCTAAAGCAAGAGTACCTGATTATAAGCAAGGGCTACAGAGACAGCACCTCTCATGAGCCCAGCCCACCAAATTGTAACCTGCAAGGAATTGCCATAAGTAAAATGAATAAGTTTTAAAACCTAATATAAAATTATAAAATAAGTCCAAGGACTTGTTAGAAACCTTTTCAAATACATGAACTTATTGGACATAACTTGAAAGTTGATAGACCAAACATGTTAATTTAACGAAAATATAGCTACCTGCTGCTTAAACCCGATTCTGTCGCTCTGAGACTTTCTAGTCAAGTTCGATATAAACGAGAGCGGAAATACAAAAGCTGCCCTTGCAGCAAGGACTAAACCAAGCAGTATTAGACTTACACCAGCCGAGGTCCAAGGCCTGTCAAAAGGCAACATATTATGTAATGCAAAAGTGCAGGGCAGAGAAAGATTTGTATTAAGTACATGTATGGGTCCACAACACTTGAAAGCTATACGGTCGTTGATGTCAACCATTTCAATCTAATAGATTACATAATTTTAATCGAGGGCAAAAATGACGTCATAGGAGTTTAAACACGAGAATTCCTACTCTTGTAGCTCCCTCGATTGATAGCCACTTATTGAGCGTTATGCTAATTTCCAAGCTTGTAAAATAAAAGTTGATAAGAATCATAGGAGTTTAAACACGAGATTTCCTACTCTTATTTGAACCCATAAGCTTAGACCGATGTGTTACTGTAAATTCAATTTTATATTCATATTCTTAACAGTTTGATAATCCTTCAATAATCCTATTGATAAACTGTTTAATGACACTTATAAGAATGATGAATGTATGCATCACAACTCCAAGATAGCCAATTTAAGAATCTCACCTTCGGCCAACAATTTTCCACTTCTCAATATCCAAGGCATCCATGCCAACGTATAAGAAGATGAAAGTCTCAGAAACAAATGAGAGCGTTGCAAAAGTATGCCTACAAGAATCGATAAACAACGGAAGGGAAAAAAAACTATATCAGTACTTCAAAAATTTTAAAATACATTATTAGACAATGAAAAAGCAGCATCCAATGAGACCAAAAGAAAGAACGAACATACTTGGTGGTCACTCTTGAACTTTCAGTCACATTATGCCAAGTGTAATGGGACATGACAATCCCACAAAAGAACATGGTAAGAATACCACTAAGATTGCACAACTGCAATAAATAAGCAATTGCATCATCAAATGATAGCCAAAATCAAATATGATATCAATTAAAATCAAATATTTCTGAAGTCTTACTTCAGCAGTCATATACGAAAGGTAAGGCATTAAAATCATCAAAGCGACCTCCCGATCAGTTGAGTGCCTGAAATTTTGAAAGAGCTTAGCATATAGCGTTTGACTTCAACTTGAAATTTATACGATGACAGATACAAAAAGCCTCCGACCCTACTCAAAATAAGCAAGTTAATCGACAATTCCACTGATTCGAAGTTCCAAGTAAATCTAAATCCTTTTTATCAATGACAAGGGTCGCGTTTCATACACTACATTGGAATTCGTTTAGCAAAAGAAATGAACTTAATGAACAGAGGGAGGAAAGAAAGTGCTTGCCTGCCAAAGTACAGTTTCTTTATGATGTATGCACTGGACAGCCCAACCTGTGAATTAAAGTAGTCTCAATTTCCTAAGAACCAAAAACTGAGTTGACAGATAAACAAATTTGAATAATAAAATAGTTTATGCAGCCTCGAGGCTTTTTCCAGTGTTAACTGATGGAAAGACCGATCCGCCCCTGCCAACATTTTTCTAAAATCACATATATACAGCCCCTTCTCTTCCCAGAACATATGATATTTGTAATTCTTGCACCTTCACTGTCTTTAAGTTCCTAACAGTGTTCTATACTATTCTCGTTCACACATGGTCCATCATTTTAAATACATTTCTCAATGCCACCAAATAGACTTTGACTTGAGATTTACTCTTTTTCATGTATCTATGAGTGTTTGGAATAACTTGTGACGAGCTCGACTAATCTCATAGGACAACCGTTTGACTCTAATATACTTGGTTGTCAAGAAAACGAGCAATTTTAAATATTAAGTAGGTGATCACCATGGTTTATACCTATTTCCTCTAAATCCCTTTATTTTTCCATCTGTCACAATGAAACTAGGCCAATTCGTGGTGGTTGACTTGAGATTATTGCAAATAAGACAGGAGAAAACGTGTTGAAAAAGAGACTCACTATCACTCCCAGCAAGGTGCTCATCAAAAATAAATAGGAAAAGTTTCCAAGAAGCTGAATGGCATTGGATGAGGTGATGTGAGAGAGGTCGAATCTCTGGATTGCTTTGAAAAGCACGACAGAAGTAGCATCATTAACCACACCTTCACCAAAGACTAGACTATACAGTAAAGGAGTCTCGTCCTGATTAAGCACCTACAGCATTAGAAGAAAAATAAGCAAATTATGGGTACATTGTTGAGTGACATATAATCCACTGAAATCGACACGTACCTGCAAAGTGCAAACACTATCTGTGGCTGATAAGATTGCTCCTAGGGCTGCAAGAGACAAATTAATGAATGAATGGGAAAAAATATATTGAATAGCAAACAAGACCAAATGACAAAGTATATAATTAAGGTTAATAATCTTTAATCACTGTATAATCTTTAAATAATATGGACAGTATGAAGATGTAAGCAGTAAACCGGGGAAATTAATATTAGAAATAAAATTGAGAACTCGATTGCCTAACTTTTAAAAGTATAGGAACTTATTAAATACCTACTATTAAAGTAAAGAACTTAATAGATATAAACCTGAAAGTTGAGGGTCGACCGTGAGGAACACTCTACCAACTAAATACGTAGATGCCGAGATTGAAAAATACAAAATGCGCACACACAAAATGCAGGAAGCCAGACTCTAGTTCTAAACTATCCCATAAGCAAAATAAGAATGATAATAATGCTCTGCCTTTCTATACACAAATAAGATAAAGGAAGAAGAACAGAAACATACCAAAATAATCACCCACATCTAAGAAGCCAATATCCAATTTCTTGAATATATGTAGTGAACCTGTTTCAAGGATCTTAACGTTAATCTCGAGAAATTATAGGATGTCCCAACAAATTTAGATATACACCATCAAAAGAGAGTGAAACTTTTAGAATATAAGAGAAACTACCAAGTGATATGATGAAAAATGAGATCGCAGTACCAACAGCCCCAAACAACATGATCATTAGAAAGTTCCGAAAGAACTGTTTCTTTTTCACCTGAAACCTGAAACAGGAGAGAAATCTTAAGTTAGGAAGCTACGGCATCTCGAGAAAGAAACAAAACTCATACGAGTAAAGAAAATTTGTCAATGATGGCACCAGTACAAGCTTTATATTATACAAATAAAGTAATGTTGATGTGCTTGGAAATAAGAGTATATGAACCCACTGCAACAACAAAAAGAACACTCGACTCGATCATTATTACATACCCAGCATTAAAAATTATGGGTGGAAGAACATAAATGAAGAAAAGCTCTTCACTAAACACTAGGATACGTGAGTTTCTGCCTTTGGTTGTTAATAAGATGAGAGTTCCAGTGAAAAGACCCTGTAAACAACAAACAAATATCACAAATTCAAATTCCTGGGCTTGAAGATACACGAATACATAATACATGCGGAACTTAACAAATTTGAAGGCAACTCACAATGAAAATAGCAGTGACTGATTCATTTATCCAACGACTTTTCTCAAGAAGATGCCCAATTACAATACAAGCACAAAGAAGTAATACAAACAATGCAACGCGATGCTCTTCAGGGTCTGATTTCAAAGCCAACTTCATCACGGTGTTTCCCAAAAATGAATCCATGAAAGTAATTGAATATCAGGCACTGCAGGAAATTAAAATCATTATGTAATTGTAGCAAACATCCATATGGTCAATCCAAAAGAGGTTCAATCAAACGTCATACAATTCTAAAAAAGCTTGTTCATATGTAATTTAACATTAAGCTCCAAAGATTTTTCCAGTCCGTACCTATCAAAAATTCATCATCAAAGTGCCGGCGTAGGATAGATTTTATAAACTTCCCACCATTTTTTTCATTTTTTTGGTTCACACACAAATTTCAAAAGAAAAACAAGGAACATTACTTAACTCACAAGATTCTACTACTTTACCCCCAATTCACTCCTTCAACTACACCAATAACAGCAGAACTTCCAAGCAACGCCAGGAAGATCAATCGGATGACAATACTTCGAATCAAACAAACGTGTAACATCATATCAATAAAGCATAACATTCAAAGATTCTTACCTCAATTCAATCACCTCAGAACAGAAAAATACACCAATAATACGACCGATTCTGTTGTGCATGCAATCTCGAAGAAAAAGGGAAGGAAAATGGTAACAAGGAAACAGAATCTGTTCGCCTACCGCCAAAAGAATCGACAGAAGAGGAGTCCAAGGGATGGAATCAAAACGTAACCTCAGAAATATCAAATATGAAGGCCAGCTGAGAGTTGAAGAGAATGGAAGCTTGTAGGCGAAGGAAACTTTGTTGTTGGAACGATGGCCGTAGGATCAGAATATTGAATTCCAGTTAGCCAAGTCCGCCATTGATACCGCGATTGTGACTAATTTAAATTTTTTGTTGACCCAAATTACAATTTTGCCCTATGATAAGTCTTAAACTGGACATTTTTTGTCAAAGTTTCTTTCGTCGTTAATAATATGACGTGGAATTAACAAAATGACTAGACTGCCTTATGTGGCACTTTTTGATGAGTTGGCTAAATATATATATATTTTTTTTTAATTTACACAACATTTATGAAATTTTAATTATTAATATAATATATACGGATGAATATGATTATTTTAAAATATTTATAAATAAAAAAAACCACGACTCAGCCTCCTCCTAATTTTGATAGTATAAATTTGAATACTTAATTTTATGGCAATAAAATAATTATTTTAAAATTTTAGAGATGAAATAAGATAAAATTAAATATTGTACTAAAATAAAATTTAAATTTTATTTCTCCGTTAAAATATTTATTTACAACATAATGTTCATGGTATACGAATTGGATAGTTGTGCATTTTAATACACGTTTAAAATAATCTTATACTTAAATGTGGTTTTTGCAATATTGTTTAAAATTTATGAAAATTTACCACAAAGTTAAATAAAACATTATTATAGAAAATGAATTGTAGTTATAAATTAATTGTTAAATTATATGTTTCTATTAAACAAAGGCATATTTTGAAAAGAAAAAAAAAAAAAGAAAAAAAAGAACAATTTCAGATGTGATTTTTTCATTGTCACGTCAATCTCTAGGAAAATATACTTTTTAAAATTTTGTTTAAAATTCAAAATGAAAATGAAATTATGCAAAATCCAGTAAATAATTGAAACCAATCCAGATTTAATTTGACGTAAATTAATCGATTCAAAAAATTGAGTAAAAAAAAATAATAGCTTCAGATTAGCATTTTGGCACATTCTTCATCGCAGCAACAACCCATGTAGAAATCTCGTCTACACGGAGCGCAATCGTATTGCTGCGGCTCATGCCTGAAATGTTCTCATCATCAGCACCATGAAGAACAAACGTTCACACATTTCCTTTAAAAACAAGAACAGAAGCCTAGTTTCGCCTAGTTTCGCCTTCGAAATCATCGGAACCAGAAAACTTTTGGATCGGATCGACAAATTTCCGAATAAACAAGACCAGAAGCCTAATTTCGCCATCGAAATCGTCAGAACCAGAAAATTTTTGGATCGGATCGATGAAGTTCGGAATAAACAAGGAGATTCTTGACCTCGAATCTGAAGTTAGAAAAAAATCAAAAAAATCTAACTAGGAAGAAGAACGAATGTTAAAAATCCGAGAAAGATCGTGATTTCTGGATACAAAACCTTCGCGACAGAATCGATTTTCCCGGCTCCCAAATAACAAAAGCCTGCCGCCTCTCCAGTGAAGCGCGCAAATGACGAGCCCTAGATTGTTAGGGTTTCTTATATACAAACGATTTGGGGCAAATTGCAAATTTTTATATTAAATTGTAGTTTATTAAGTTTAAATAATATATTGAAATTAATAGTTAATTAGAAATCATTAGTAATAAGTTTAACCAATAATAATTAATTCTGTTATTATTGTTGGGCCTGAATTAAACTGGGCCTTTTAATTGAGCCCAATAAAGACGCCTAGTAGACTAATAGGCCCAATGACAATATTGTAGGGAAAGATTTCCTTAAATCATTATTGTGTAATTATATTTAAGTTAATAAATAAATATTTACTTCCAAATTAATTTAAATCTTATTTACATTAATAATATTTATCTTATTTTCCCGACCATGTACAGAATAATTTAATAAAATTAAAATAAATTATATAATAATTAAATGAGGGTCAAAAGCTAAAGTAGAGTAGGTTAGAAAGCCATCCCACTTTTTTCCTAACTCATGAATAAGGTGCCTAATAAAGGTTGAAAATTAGTATGAAAATAAATAAAGTTATTATTATTATTATTTTATTTTAATATTTTTTTTATTTTCAACCTTGTACCAAAAAAAAATTCGAGTGGGTTTTTTCCATGAATCTCTTTTACATGTGAACCATATTTTTCGTGTGTATAATTTTTAACGTCTAGTCTTTCATTAATTTATTTTTAAAAAATAAAAAATGTGGTTAGAAATCACGACTCTCCGTAATAGTATGATATTGTCCAGTTTCAACATAAGCTCTCGTAATTCATTTATAAAAAAAAATATAATAATAATTTGAAAAATTGAAGTTTAAACCTAGCGGGGTAAGATGGTAATTTCGTAGAAAAATGACAAAAACAGAAAAAAGGTTGGTGGTGGTGACACAACGCGAAGGGGAAGGCAATATTGTTAAAATCACGTGTCGGGCTGTGGTCCAGCCGTCGGGGCACGTCAGATATCGTAAAAATCCTCAGCCGTGCGATCAATTCATGGGTCCCACATCACCACCTCCCCATAATAAAAAAATTACAAATTTATACTACTGTTTTTTTATTTTTTTGGTCCATAAATTGCAAAATAATATAATATTTGTATTTAATAAATTTATAAAAAATATTTAAATGACCCATTAAATTATATTTCATTTGTAAAGTCTATTCATTATATTAAAAAAAAATTAAGTTCACAAAAATAATAATAATATTTATCAAACGATGTAAATATAATAAAGTAATTAATTTTATAATAAAAAAATATTTATTGGTGGGTCCCGATGGGTTTTCAATTATAGCCAATGATGTAACACTCCCATTAACTAAATTTTGATGTATTTAATTTTAGTGTCGTGTCCTTTTTATTTATTGAACTGCCTCCTCACCCCCAAAATATTTAATTTTAATATTTATTTTTTTGTATTTTTATTTATTATTATTGGTGGCGAAATTAATTAGAATTAGATTTTACTTTCATATGTCACATTTATGTATAGTCTTAATAATAACATATAATTTCATATTATTATTATTATTATTATTTGATTTTTATTTTTTAATTGTGGTTGCAATTATGTACCCTCGATTGTTGTACAAATTTATACAAAGACATATATGGTCCTTTCATATATATTAGTCAAAGTTTGACTTTAAGAGTCGTTTTATAAAACCCTTACGTTTACATTTAGTTATATTTTGTATTTGAGGCGCAATTCCACGACGAGATGGTAGCTATTGATGTGACGTTTGAGGTGAACTCCAATCAATTGAAATTATAACTCACATATAAAATTTTGTATTGTTGTGATGCTCGATCCTGTACGCTTAGAAATTTAAGTTAGTACCCACCCAAGGTTTGTGTCGAGACGACTTAGAGTATATTGTGTACCTTGCGAAGGGATAGTCTTTGCCTTTATAGAGAGTGGTTGTCACGAGCTGTCCCGTTGCTTCTAGGTGTTGACATTGTTACTTTCGATACGTCTAAGAGAGTGTCAATCAATAGCTTTTACTCTTCATCTATGTTTATAAATATCGTTATCATTAATATACGAACGAACACATAGTTTAAAAGTTTATATTTAAATTCAAATTTTAAAATTTATATTTAAAAAAAAAAAATATATATATATATATATATTAATAATTAACGAATGTTTTTAATTTTTTAATTGAATTACAAAGGGTGTTAAAATAAATAAACCAAAATAACAGAGATGTTGGAAAAAAAACAGTAAGCTGACGTGTAAGATTTTGATTGGACAGAAGAAAGGAGTTGTCAGCCCTTTTTAAGCCACCTCCCCTAGCATATAGACCCAACGCCCAACGCCATAATAATAATAATTATTATTAATATCTCCAATTTATAGCAATTTAAAGCTATCATTTTAAATAATTTGACTTCATTTAATTTATAACCTATAGTTTCAAATATTTCAATTGGACATTTTATATAATGGGTTGTGACATTTTTTATATTCAATTTAACCATTCGAATCATTTATTTAAATTTTTATAATAAAGTAAAATACTAATTTATAAAATATTTATTTATTCATAAATTATTTTTTAAATAGTTATAAATTATTTAAATTTTTATTTGAGTATAAATAATAAAAAATAAAATGTCAAATCATAAGATAATTAGGTATATTAATGGATAATGAATTAGTACGAAGTTTTTTTTTATAATTATTTTATTTATATATGGTTGTTTAAAAGTCATCTTCAACCTTAATAAAGCTTTGGTGGACCACTCTCATTTCTACACTGTATTATAGTTTCATTTCATTCCTTTTTATCTTTTTCTTCCTCAACAAAAATTAGGGTTTCGAGGTCGTTTTCTCGTTAAAATTGTGACAATTATTTATTTTTTAAAAGAATAAAATTTATGATACCTCAAGTAAAATATATATACACTAATTAAACGAGATCACATCTAAATAATTATTTTAAATTGAATCGACTCCACTCGAATTTATGTTTAATTTTAAAAAAAATATTATATTTTTGCTTTGAATATAATTATACATCATTTTAATTTCATAACTATTTTACCATTATTTATTATTTCGAAGATAAAATTTTAAAATAAATAAAATCTTAATTAAATGTGGGAAAATAATAAATAGATATTTTACAAATAATTATTGGTATTTTTATATATAAACTTGGGATTTGCATAAATAGTTTGCAATTAATTTTAATAATAAAATGTATAATTAAAAGTTTTGGGTTTTGTACATGCCACTTCACGTGCAAGCAGGTCTCAAAGTTGCAAATCAAAGCCCCTAAAAGTCGTACAATTTGTTTTTAATATTTAATAAAAAAAAAATATATATTCTGACAGTTTAACAAAAATAAATTATTGGAAAGTCATCACCTAGGATTATTAAATCTTTATTATTACACGACATCCAACAATACAACATTATTCTATTTATTTGTTACATTAATTTTCACAAATTATCTATTATTTTTTTACGACATAAATCAATTAAATTACACACAAATTAATTGTATTAAATTGTTTAATTTTCAAATTTTTTTAAAAATCAAGAAAATTAAGTATTTAGCGGTGTATTCATATATTATTTAGTTTACTTGATTTTAAAAATAATAATTAAATAAATATTTTTAAATACCCTTCTGCGCTCGAGTTTAAGAGAGATTCCCGGGGAACCATGCGTGGGGGTTGTTGCTTAATTTCAATTAATTTGTTTATGTCGTAATTTAAGTCTTAATCACGGCCTTTTATTTTACTAATTAACTATTGAACCTCACGTGCATGACAACTCACAATAAATTATTATTTTATTTATTTTTTTTATTTTTTTTTGTAATTTTTAAGTACAACTACGAGTGTGTATTTACGTCCATAAATATAATCTCAGTATAATTCTGTTTAGTTAATGGAGAGAAATCTCTCTCTAATTCCTACTTCTGTTTTGGAGCGGGTCCCATTAATTAAATTAACATCTCTAATTGTCATATTCATCGTCCTTGAATAATTGAAAAATAAAAGAAAAATAATTCAATTTTACAGTTGCATTTAATGGTTGAAATAAATTAGGCTCGTACTCATAGTTTGACAATGGAACATTAAATAAATTATGACAGAGCTACACAAATAAAATTATATTTTTAGTTTAATATTTTAATTAGTTAATCTAACATATAGTTTGAAGTCTTTATAATTCAGACAGCACGACACTAAAGCAACATGTCTTGACTTCGGTTATATTGATAACCATTCGATAAATTTGGTGATAATTTGACAAATTATTAGTTTTTTTTTAATATTTATTTGTATTATTTATATGGAATTTCTTTATGGTCAACCAACGAAAATAATTAATTGTAGCAAAGAAAATGAAACGTGAAAAGGAAATATATTATTGGTTAATAAAAGAATTAAATTATAATTAAAAAAAAAGTTTAGGATTGCGACAAGGCTTCGGGGATGGCCATCGATAAGGACGCCCACCATGGCACAATCCAACGGTGAAGATCTTCTATACAAACTAGACTCAATCTCTACCGTCCATTATAACCTCTCAGCTTTTGGACATAAAAGGGACAGGTCCATGCACTCCATGCTGAACCATCGCAGCTCCATAATACAATGTCCTTTTCTCACACGGACGAAATTACCCTCCATCTCCACGGACATGGCAAGGGCCTTTTTCGTCATTCAGCATACCCCTCGCCTGCCCCTTGCAGTAACTATTGACAATCTTTTTTCGCTTTTAAACTGTGAACTGTAAAAAGGTAAATGAAAAAGCAAATTTAAACCTAAAAGAAAAAAAAAAAATTTTTTTATAAAATTTTAACTTTATTTTTGTCCATTTGTAGCCCTCGAAATCTACGAATTTACCCTTACGTCCGTACAACGCGGGAAAAGAGGGGGGGCTTTGATTGAGATGTAACGTGTGGGCTTTTTCGTAAATTATTAAAAATCAAATTGTCATAATAATAATAATAATAATAATAATCGTTTAATTTTTTGTTTATAAAATATTTACACCTAGAAATTAAAATCACAAAAGTGCAATTCTCCTATTTTCTTGGAAGGATTTTCAAATTTAAAGTAACTTTAAACTATTTTCTTTTTGAAAAAATAATTTTTAAAATAATAATAATTGCCAATGAAAGAATGGTTTAAAAAGGCAAAAAATATAATAACCTAAATTATTTTATAATAATAATAATAATAATTGTAATAATATAAATATTTAATGAAGTGATGATAAATTAATATGAATGGTTGAACGAAACAGTCAATCCACATGATTGGACGGTCCTGATGTCGTCATACCAGATTTCACATCAATCATACCAATTTTTTTCTTGTAAAATAACAAAATATTAGAAATAAAAAAATAAAAAAAAATAAAATTGCTTGTGGTCCCCACGTCATATTTGCCCTATCTCTCAGATCCAGCCGTGCAATCGGAATCATTAGATTCCTTACCCCCGCACACTCACTCCATCTTTTGGTACGCATCGTAACACTTTATCAAAACCCATTTTCTCGTTAAGATTTCTCTTAATCTCTTCTAAATATCGTATCATTACCATATCGCACGATAACCGCACCAATTTTTCTGCGGCCACTCCTTTTCCGCCACCGGATAAGATTTCTGTCCAATCTGACGGTCCGAGTCTCTTACTTAACACGTGGCTCTTTATGGTTCGTCGATGAATATCTCCCCATCTTCCCTACCAAGCTGGCTGCTACTATTTAACCCTGGTTAAACTATTTACCTCACTCACCATTTAACTTAAAATATAAAAATAAAAAAATAAAAAAAAAATTTGAAAGGAAAAAAGAAAAAAAGAAGAGAAAAGAATAGACCTTATCCCCTCTCTCTCTCTCTCTCTCTCTGCTTCTCTGTTTCTCTGTTTCTCTGGTTCTCTCTCCAATTCTATTTGAAGGTCGTCAATGGCGTCTCAGATCTAAGGCTCTGTTATTGTTGTTGGTGGAATTCTGCGGAGAGTCTTGAGGAAGCTTGGGTTGGTTTTGAGGGATGCGACATTTTTAGGGGTGAAGAAGGGAAGGAAAATTAGGTTAAAATTTGTTGGTTGTGATATGCTGAAAATGGTGAGCGCGTTTCCAGAGGATGTGTTGGAGCATGTGTTTTCGTTTATACAGTGTCATAAGGACAGGAACTCGATCTCCATGGTGTGCAAGTCGTGGTATGAGATTGAGAGACGGTGTAGGAAGAGGGTTTTTGTTGGGAACTGCTATGCGGTGAGTCCTCGGATTGTGACCAGGAGGTTTCCGAAGGTGAGATCTGTGGAGCTCAAGGGGAAACCGCACTTTGCGGACTTTAGTTTGGTGCCTGATGGTTGGGGTGGGTATGTTTATCCGTGGATCGTTGCTATGGCTTCTGCTTATCCTTTTCTGGAGGAGATCAAGTTGAAGAGAATGGTGGTTACGGATGAGAGTTTGGAGCTCATTTCCAAGTCTTTTAAGAATTTTAAGGTTCTTGTGTTAATGACATGCGAGGGGTTCAGTACGGATGGGCTTGCGGCCATTGCTGCCAATTGCAGGTTTGTGGATTGTTGGTTATGGTTTTCGGACTTCTTGTAAGTTTTTTTTTCCGTTAAATTTCGTTCGTGAAGCGAAGTGAACACTGTGAACGAGGAAGAACACGAAGTTTTGAGGCAGTTTAATCCTTCGATTTTTGGTTTTATATTTTTGTCTTTGTATTTCTGGTTTACTCTTGTTGTATTCTCCATTTTGTACAGAATTTCACTTGTCGCTCAGGAAAGTGCTTTTTTTCATAATGTTATGCTGGGTGGGATAAACAACTACCGTTGAGCTGAGCTCAGGCTAAGCTCACTGGGAACGACGGGTTCTTCTCCATCCTTCTTACCAAATTGTCAGTCTATTTGGTTTTGTACACAGTGATGGTTAACGATGTTCTAAATCTGATCTACTTTGCTTTTGGCTTCCTTGAACATAAACTCTGCTTTGGACTTTAGATTTACATTTTCTTGAAGATTTGGAACCAATAAATTGATAGTCTAGTTGGGTTCGTTGTGCTGGAGCCTTGAATTGGGCGGCATTGTCTCTGGTAGTTTTGTTGAATCTTTGAGCTTAAACTTGTAGATTTTGAAAATCAGAAATACATCTATTGTTGTTGCTTAGAGACTGCTGTCTGTGTAGTGAAAGATTTTGATAATGGGTAATATTTGGACTGGGAAGATCTTTAGTGCCTCTTGCATAGTTGTTGGATTAGGTTTGTGGGTTTCTTTAAGCTTTTGAGATATCTGTTCTTTGTTCTTACACTGTTCGTTGTTGGCCGATCCAGGAATTTGGAAGTATTGGACTTACGAGAGAGTGATGTGGAAGATCTAAATGGGCACTGGCTCAGCCATTTTCCTGAAACCTATACCTCACTGGTATCCCTCAATTTTGCTTGTTTGGGGTCAGAGGTGAGTATTTCTGCCTTGGAGCGTCTCGTGGATAGGTGTCCAAACTTACAGACACTGCGCCTCAATCGTCCAGTTCCCCTTGATCGGCATGCCAGTCTACTTCGTCGTGCACCTCAGCTGGTTGAGTTTGGCGCTGGATGCTACACAGCTGACTTGAGATCGGAAGTTTTTTCGAACTTAACTGGGGCGTTTACAAGCTGTACTGAATTGAAGAGTCTATCGGGATTTTGGGATGTTGTCCCTGCATACCTTCCTTCCGTTTATCCAACTTGCTCTAGGCTCACATCCTTGAACTTGAGCTACGCTATAATTCAATGTGACGATCTTACCAAGCTTATCACTCAGTGTCATAATTTGCAGAAGCTTTGGGTATGTCCTTGTTTTTGTGTCCTTTCAATAATGCATTTCTCTTCAGCTTAACGCCCAATCTTTATCATGGTCTTAGCTCAAGATGCATTGTAACTGCAGGTGCTGGATTACATTGAAGATTCTGGCCTTGAGGCCCTTGCAGGTATCTGCAAGGATCTTCGAGAATTAAGAGTGTTTCCATCCGAACCATATGGGCCGGAACCGAATGTGTCTTTGACAGAACAGGGTCTCGTCTCTGTTTCTGAAGGGTGTCCAAAGCTCCAATCTGTTCTGTACTTCTGTCGTCAAATGACAAATGCTGCCTTAGTGACCATTGCCAGGAATCGTCCGAACATGACCCGTTTTCGTCTATGTATTATGGAGCCACGAACTCCCGATTACATCACAAATCAGCCGCTTGATGTAGGCTTTGGTGCCATTGTTGAGTATTGCAAAGATCTCCAGCGTTTTTCCCTTTCTGGCCTTCTGACAGATCGATGTTTTGAGTATATAGGAACTTACGGTAAGAAGCTAGAGATGCTGTCTGTGGCATTTGCTGGTAATAGTGATTTAGGACTTCATCATGTGTTGTCTGGATGTGATAGTCTTCGCAAGCTAGAGATTAGGGACTGTCCTTTTGGTGATAAAGCTCTTTTGGCCAATGCTGCAAAGCTCGAGACAATGCGATCCCTTTGGATGTCTTCTTGCTCTGTGAGTTTTGGAGCATGCAAATTGTTAGCTCAAAAGTTTCCCCAACTCAATGTCGAAGTTATAGACGAGAGGGGTCCCCCAAATACAAGGCCTGAAAGTTGCCCTGTTGAGAGACTTTACATATACCGGAGTGTCGCCGGGCGTCGGTCTGATATGCCCGGTTTCGTATGGACAATCGACGGAGATGCTCCTCTAAGGCTTACTTGATTCAACTCTCAGCATTCCGCCGGAATCAAAGCCTAGTAAGTGCAAGCTCACATAATGGGAATGGAGATGGTATGGTAGGTTCATTCCCTTTATGCTATTTACTACTCCTAATGTAGTTCTCCGCGTCAATAACATAATTTGCAGCTCTAATTTTAATGGAGTGAAGGTACATTTTACAGAGGCAGAGGAACTCCATAGCCATTCATTTTATACATTGGCTGAGCTGTGGGGGGGATGGATAGACAGACAAGCATATTTAGTGATCAATAATGATTGCAAAGGTCTCTTCTTTCTTTTCTTCATTCTACTGTACCCAAACAGATTTATGGTCAATTTGCAGCCACCTTGTATACTATGGGCAGAATCTTTTGTTTTGTATGTTCATTAGACATTCATTTCAGATTTCAACTGAACTTAGTTCTTATCCTAAATCCTTTCTGATTGCTCATTGTCTTGCTTGTTCATTACACTGTTAGATTAGATTAGATTAGAAGGAAATATAGGCAAAGCCAAGTGAGGTGAAACTCAGGTGACTGATTGACTGACTGACTGACTGACTGACTGACTGACTGACTTAAGATTTTGTATTGGTAAATCCTTCCATTTAGAGATGATTATGTATGGAGAAAGCAAATAGCGCATAAAGAATGAGTTCTGTTAAGACTTTGGAATGTGTTTCAAAATGATGAGGAGGAGGGAGAAAGGGAATCCTTTTTTACTGTGGAGAGAGAGAGAGAGAGAGAGAGAGAAAAAGAGAGGCTTTCTCGACTGTCGAGCTACACAGTATAGATTGAAAGAAAGCTCTTTTTTCATATCTTTATGTTGTGGGTTTTGTATATTTAGGAGGCAGAACCAAAACCCACCTGAGGGAATGACCAAAACATAAAACAATCGGAGTGTTGTACTTAAAAAGACTCTGTTTCTTGTTAAGACCTTATTAACTGGCCTCACCCTCAGAAACAGAGCCTGCAAACCAGAAGAACAAATGAGAGAGAGAGAGAGAGAGAGAGAGAGAGAGAGAGAGAGAGAGAAAGTAAGTGAACAGAGGCAGAGGCAGAGCAGAGCAGAGCAGAGCAGAACGGGCAGATTTTGAAAGGAAAAGGAACAGAAAAAGGGGAAAGGGAAAAGGGTAAAGGGAAAAGGGAAAAGCAGGTCAAAGAAACGAATCTGTTTCTGTGAAAAAGTGCTTTTTGTGGTTTGTCAATTTGCAGACAGATTTATTGGTTGATGATGCCCACACGTTGCTCTTCTTCCTCCTCCATTCTTCCCCTTTTGCTCATTATTCCTTTCTAAATGATTATATTAGTGTTTCTCTAAAAGATGCGTATGGATATGCATTAATATTATTGTTTATTAGGTTATTAAGCTATAAGTTTAAGTATCCCTTTTTCTTTTAGTTTGGTTTAGTTATGTTCTTCTCAACTTTATATTTCTTCAAAAAGTTTTGGGTATCATTTTTGACTTTTCATTTTGTTTCAACTTTTTGTTGTAATAAATAATGTAGCAACCTTTCGATTCGATGAACGAGTGATGATTTTATATGATTTCACATGAACAAGAGAAGTGATGACCCCAAGTGGTAGCCATCAAGCCACACGAGGGCTTAGACGAGTGCCATGATGCGACCAAGGAAGATGGTGCATCATCTAACACACTATATAGAGTGGACATTGAAGAGAAGTCAAGGCATAAATAAGATGAGGGCAACAAAAGATAGGCTTGTTGAAGGGTCAGGTAGGGTCCCGAGCCTTAATCTTGAAAGTCGAGGTTTCGAAAGGAATTTGGGCATGTGGTTATAGAGTTAAGTTCGTCCATATAAAATAAGAATGCTCGCCAAATTTGGTGTCAATCAGACGTGGGACGGACGCTCCACAATACTGTATGACCGTTCGCCAAAATCATGTCTACTCCACATGAATTGGAAATGCCTCAAAATGTATTAAGGTGGAGGCATGATGTCAACTCTCCACCATCCCTGGGCCTTATGGTCTATGCGAGCTACCTTGTGGCACATGTGTGTGTCACAGTGAGGGCGAGCGTGCCGAGACGAGTGTCTCGAGCAACTTTCTTTGAAATGAGTTTTTAAAGACAATACTGGGTGGCACGGGTGTGTCGGTATTGCGCCCTAGCTTGCGTGTTGGAGTTGAATCATACACTCGCTATCCGATCGGTATCCATAAATGACATGACATGGGCATAGGAGGGTCAATGCCCCGATAGAACCCAGATGGATGGATGTTCGGGATGTCTCGATGAGATGAGCGACACGTGGGACCGTTCTCGATGGCATGACTGAATGAGTTGTGATTGGCCAACAACACCTCAACTTGAGATGACATAAGACATATGGGTCATGTCGATTGGGAACCAAGATGACGAGATGAGATGCGATGCTGCACTGAGAGACTTTGACCCCGAGTAGAGGCAAGGTCGAGTCAAATGACTTGGCCTAGTGTAGAGTTAAGTCGGTTGTGTCACAAACGATTGAACATGCACGAAAGGCGTGTGTGGTCGAACAAGCTTAGATTCCGCACAAACGATGTTTGATTGGCGAAAACAAACCTCGTCTAAGATCCGATGAAACCACAAAGTCGGTGCAAAAAATATATATGGGGCTTAATTCCCCTTAAGGATGGTCGTGAGCATATCAAGATCACAACGTCACAAGATTGAAAAAGTAGGACCGTGACACTCAACGTCCTCACTGGCACTCGTTCCCCTCTCCAATCGATATGGGATCTCACAATTCACCTTCTTCGAAGCCCAGCATCCTCACTGAAACTCGTTCCCCTCTCCAATCGTTTCTATTGTATTGTTCATACATCTATCAGAGTAAAATTATTAGCTAACACTTTCTCCAATGACAACTTATTCAAGCGCATATGTCGCGTCGAACTTTTATGGAAAATTTTCCTTTGGAAAAGTGGTCAATCCCTTGAACAACATGCCAAAGTCAACAAATTTAAAATTCCCATCACCCAATCAAGAATGTTACCAAGAAATTTCTTGTAATGAGTGGGAAAAAAAATAAAAGAAAGACCAAGCTCTTCCTACAACTTACAAATTGTTTGGTTTCCCACCGTATTATATTTCAACTTCACCAATTAAATAGTTTAACACAATATATATTGCTATTAATTCTTATATTTTCATTATTATAAATTTTCTTCTTAAATTATTAATTTTTCTACCTAATCGGTATTTAAATTATTAATTTTTGTATTGGATATAATAATTGAATCAATTCAAATAAATTAAGCAACCAATTCATTATTTCTTTCATAATATGGCTTCATTCCATGTAGCAATTACCTTTTAGCTTCCAATTAAATAATTTCTTAAATAATTTTATTGTATTTAGCATTATATAATAAAATTCAATAATTTTACTTCTAATTTTTATTATATTTTTGAGTTGTGGTTCTAATCGTCGATCTTGGAAGGGTAATTGATACCTTATTCACCCGATTATATCTGGATTGACTACCTAATACGTTCTTAAAATCATATTTTTATACAATTTAAGATAATCAAATTGCTAATGGCACCCAATTGCTATACAAAAAAACAGAGGAAGGATCAAAGATAATCAAAGACTTGGANCTAATGGCACCCAATTGCTAAACAAAAAAACAGAGGAAGGATCAAAGATAATCAAAGACTTGGACTTTTCCAAAGTCCACCATTGTCATGAAGGGGCCCTCCTTTTAGGTCAGCTAATGGCATTATCACAATTGTTAGTTCTTTATTAATGAGGGGAAAGGATTGAAGAGGCTCAGCTTCTGGTTTTGTTGGGAAGGAAGGTTCTTCCTGCTCTGTAAATTTGATGGGGAAGCTTTGTTGCTCTGCTGATGATGATGATGGCGGATTGGATCTTATGGGAATTCTGATGGTTCTTGTTCTAGCTCTTACCCTCATGGTCGTCTGCCAGCCTCCACCACGCCGAGCTTATATCGTGCATCGTTGGCCTTGAGATTCAAGGCCGATCGTCTCGAAGCTTCCGAGCTCGTTACTTGTATGCTATATAAATCTTTCTTTCTTGATTGCAATTTGTTGGGTAGTCTCAATTTTCTTCAGAAACCAATTCTTAGATGTTGGATTGTTTCATTCTCAACATATCCATTCCAATTCTAATAAAATCTTCTCATCATGCTGAATTCTGTGATACTGTAGACGCTGACTTTTTTCATCCATAATATGCCCATTTCAACTCGAGTACTTGATAACACAAAGTCATCCATGTTCTGAATATGCGTGTATATCTATTTATATATGTAAGAAAGAAGAGTGCTTGTTAATCGAGTGATGTGGGATCTGTGAAGAGAGGAAAGAAACATTCCTTATAAGGGTGTGAAAACTTCTCCCTAAGAGACCGTTTTAAAATCATGAGGCTGGTGGCAATATATAACAGGGTCAAAGCATACAATATCTACTAGCGATGAGCTTGAGCTGTTACAAATCTAGACACTGAGCGGTGTGCCAACAAGGACATTGGCCCCTAAGAAGTGGATTGTGAGATCCCACATCGATTGAAGAGGGGGACAAAACATTTCCTTACAAGGGTGTGGAAATCTCTCCCTAGTAGACACGTTTTAAAACCATGAGGCTGACGGTGATACGTAACAGGCCAAACTAGACGATAGACGATGTCAACTAAAAGCTAAGAAACTTGCATCCAAGCACTTACAAAGGGACGGCAATACAATAGTATAATGCATATGGATCATTTAGATTAGATTATAAATGTAATGAAGTAAACTAAAAGGCACAAGGAAATATACATCCTAAGGCAGACAAAAGCTTCTTCCACAAAGTCCAGTCAAAACAACCAAAGGCCTCATCATTGGTTCATTGAGGCTCCAATAGTTTTCAAAAGATGCTCAATTCGGTACTTCATAACTGGCTGACCTTTTTGCGTCCTTTTGAGCATTTTTTCTCTTGTGGCGTTTCGTCTAGCTTTAGCCCTTTCTTGTTCCTCCTTTTTTGCAGCGATAATAGCTTCTTTCTCCATTCTTGCTTTCTCTTTCTCTTCATGCTTTCTCTCATACAGTTCCTGGAGACTAGGTATGCCTTTATTCCTTTCTTTCCCACGTCGACCGTTCGTCTGATTCTCCAATTTTGTTCCATTTTCACCCTTTAAGAACCAGCAAGAAATCGAGTCCGTTAATAGTTCAAGCAGCACATTCTATACACAGAAGATTCTTATCATAACAGGAAGGGAATGAAACAGATGCCGGTTGGGTTCGATGTCTCTCCAAACCTCAATCAACAAATAGTGATAGAAAGCGGTATTCATAGGTTGGGTTGGACGGAATAGAGAATATCTTTTAAATCCAACGAAACGATTCGAGATTAGTAAGTCACACTATATTCAAACTACGAGAGATATCTCAAGTCTCCTGATAAACTTAAGTCAAGAAGCAACCAAAAAGAATAAACTAAATGAAGCAGGTGCATTAAATAAATCAATAAATAATGGATTTGAAAAAATAGAATTTTAAATGTGAAAAAATATTAACAAAATCATTTAATATGTAAATAAAAATCATTTTAAATAATGAATAAAGGTAAAGATATTTTAGAAAAATAAAAAATAAAAGGGCTGAAGGAGAAAAATTAAATGCAACAAGCAATAGTTGCATGTTCTTAAACGCTAGCATGGCAGTTGGAATTTCAATAATTATTGTGCTTCTCTTCCGACCTGCCTTCTTCTTCCCCCTTCTTATTTTTCTCTGCCCATAAGGTGAGACAACCTTTAATGTTCTGTGGGATACCAAAGATTTATTATTACTGGAAAAAGTCCATTAAGGCAGCCATCAACATGGTACTCTCCTTGCCTTTTGGTGATGGTGCACCATGGCCTCATGTTCACTTCAAGAACCTCGCCATTAGGTGGTAAGGGCCGTTAAGGAAAAAATTGTTCAAGCACCACCACCGCAATGTGACCGTTTTTCATCGGATGTAGACCAGAAATCTGGATGTAACAACCCAAGCCCACCGCTAGCAGATATTGTCCTCTTTGGGCTTTCCCTTTCGGACTTCCCCTCCGGGCTTTAAAACGCGTCTACTAGGAGAAGGTTTCCACACCCTTATAAATAGTGGTTTGTTCTCCTCCCCAACCAATGTGGGACATCACAATCCACCCCCCTTCAGGGCCCAGCGTCCTCGCTGGCACTCTTTCCTTCCTCCAATCGATGAGGGACTGCCCCCAAAATCCACCCCCCTTTGGGGCCCAGCGTCCTTACTAGCACACCACCTCGTGTCTACCCCCCTTTGGGGAACAGCGAGAAAGTTGACACATCGTTTGGTGTCTGGCTCTGATACCATTTGTAACAACCCAGGCCCAAAGCTAGCAGATATTGTCCTCTTTGGGCTTTCCCTTTCGGGCTTCCTCTCAAGACTTTAAAACGCGTCTGCTAGGGGAAGGTTTCCACACCCGTATAAATGGTGGTTTGTTCTCGTCCCCAACCAATGTGGGACATCACACTGGATGACCCCTAAATAATTATTAGTCACATTATAGCGGCCTCCTCCAATAGTTGCTCCAGTTAGTGAGCACTCTAATAACTTCAAGTGCTGCCTCCCCGAGTATTTTTAAAAGTTGTTGAAGAATAAGTGTATTTTAAATCAATAATAAACTTCGGTTGATTGAATTCGACTAAACTAAGTTGAAGTAAACCCATAAACCAGTCCAACCTATACGTTTAATTACCGAACTCAACTCAAACATAATATAACTCGACTAGAAAACTGTAAGGGTAGGGTTCATTGAGTTTTCTGAATACCTAAAGTGACAGGCACTTCAATAAACAAAAGGAATCAAAGCTCCACTCTCTCTCTCTCGATAACAAGAAGCGAATGAAATGGATGGGCATTGGGTTCGATGTCTACTCAAATCACAATAAACAAATAGTGAGAGAGGCGCCTAGAATAACTTCAACAAACAAAAAGAAACAAAGTTCCTCTCTGTCTCTTTGAATAACAAGAATGAAATGAAATAGATGCCCATTGGGTTGATTGCTTATCCAAATCACAACCAACAAATAGTGACCGAAAATAACTTCAATAACCAAAATGAAATAAAGCTTTCATCTCTCTCTCTTTGTAGGAAAACTTGCAACAGATCATCTTATCTTATGCAATATTTTGCAATACCATTTTCTCATTCGACATAAATAAAGGCATCTCAAGAGTCTCAAAACTCACCAAGCATTGAAGACAAATAAACATAATTGAACTTTTATGCGATATTAGATACTCATAAACAGGTCATACCTCGACAAGTCCAACAGTAGAGCTAGAGGGCCTCTCATTGTGGTGATTCTGATGCTTTACTAACTTCATATACTTGCTGACATGTTTAGCATTCTTATAGAACTCTCTTTGCTTTTCTGAACACAAATACATACACGAGAATCAATCACTACCATAAACAAAGACCATCCAATATCCAATTTCCTAAAGCAAACCATTAAACCAGTTTTTGCAATGTAATTCCCCAATTCGAAACACGAAATCAAACACCGGTGAATACGAATTTCTCTCTACAAATTTGGTTTTGCAACAACATTTCGAGGTCCATAACAGCTAAACAAAAATTCAAAACCTAGATTTCACAGAACTATCAACAAGTGAGCAGCAAACTTAAGGCGATGATAAAAAATCAAAAAGAAGTAAACGCAACCAAGATTAAGCAGTATCATACTTATTAAAGCTGGGTTATAGTAGTCGGTAGTTGATTTCACATTGGCAAACGCCTCAAGCGAAAGCCCCTTCCCTCCCAACCGTTTCATGTTCTTGTGTTTCTTGTTCTTCATGAATGCCGATTTTGGGCGATTCTGAACTTCATCTTCCCCAGTACGCTTCTTCATTGTCGTAAAAAGCACAAAATTTACAGATTGAATGAAATTGAAAGCAATTAGGGCAAAACGGAGAAGGAAAGCGAAACAGATGCGAAGACGAGGAAATAAATTATTTTTTAATATCCAATAAAAATGCAAAAACGTTTCAAATTATTATTGACGTCATTATTGGATTAGGAAATTTCTCTATATAGATTAAAAAAATATTAATTTCATGAAATAATTTTTATTTTCTTAATATAATTTTTATTAAAATATAGAAGATAATAGAGTAAATTCAATAATATTTTATAAACAAAAATATATTATAATTTTTAATAACTTAAATTTTAATATTACAATGTAATTTTATTATCTTTAAACAAATATTTATTTATTTATTAAGTAACTAAATAAATATATATAACAACGAAAAATATAATCTCATCTCCGACCCTCTTTAGCTAAAGAAATCTCTTTGCTTGTGAATTTCTTTGTTTTTAAAACTATAAAAAAAAATATATATATATATTTTTATATTTTAGTATCCGACAAATTCAAATAACATCTTAGAAAAAATTAAAATAATGATTGAAATTTTAAAAATAAAAAATAAAAAGTTATACTACAATTTAAGAGATCTCTGTAACAAGAGCATTCGAAGCTTCCTATACTACTCGAAGGTCAGCCTTGGGGCGGAACTCCCCTCACCCTCAAAATTTTGCTGAGCTGCATGTGGTGCAGTCAGGTTGAGTAGGGAAGATGATGCCTCATCTGGGTTGTCGTAATAATTATTAATCCACGTCCCACTCGATGAGAACTCACTGGATAGGTCGGATGGTGATGGCAGAGGAAGCCCCTGCCCCGTTCCCACACTTAAGACTAGCGGGAATAAGGAAGTCAAAACCAACCGCTTATCAAACAAAATTTTAATAGATTAGACATGGTGTCATATCACCATGACTTCCAAGGCACAACTACTAAAATTGAAGAGAAAATTTAATCTTAGGAACGAAGTTGGTGAGAAAATAATTTATTAATAATGATTTGCAACACAAATTACATTATAAACAGTTTTGGTGGAATAATAAATAATCAAAAATATAATTATGAAATTAAATAAAAATAAAATAAATATATGTACATATAACGTATCGAAATACATATTAAACTCGAATTGGTTCGGTTGAACTCAATGTAGTTTCAGGGAACACGTGAACCAACCCAAACTATAAATTGGTCATTTATTTAAACCTAACCCAATCCAATCTAGATTGAGTTGATCGAACCCTTTAGTTTTTAAACACTCGTACTACTAATTAAATATATATTGATATGTAACCATTTAATGTGTCTATATACACAAAACATGGTCCACAATAATGATACATTTTTTACGTGGCTATATATGAATAGCCATATCATATAAAATAATGTAATAAATCGAGATTTTAAAAAGTTATAATAAATGCAAAATAATTCCAAACTAGAAAATATCTCTTTCATTCACGAAAAATATTAAATGTCTTGCTTGCGACAGTTTACCCAGCTGGTCAAGAAGACTCTTATAACATATTAAACAAATAAAAGAGAGAAATTGCTCAAATATTAAAAAAAAAAAAAAAAATCTTTAAATACTTAATTTCTTTTATTTTATATCTAATAAATTCATAAAATTTAATATTTAATAGGTTTTTAAATCCGTCTAATATCAAAATATTAAATTAAAATTTCATAAATTTATTATATGGTATTAAAAAATAAATAATAAATTAAAAAGGGTCTGAGTACACTAAATTTGTAAATAAATAATAATAAATAGTTCCAACTGCTTGGCATTTATTTCTGTTTGTGAGGAATTAAATTTTTGCCCCAACTCCCTGATTTTCTAACCAAACACACTTCCATCCCGCTTTGAATTCCTTTTTGTTCACTCCAAATGCTCTGTTTCGGCCTGGGAAGCTCTCGTTTCTTCTTCTTGCTGAAAGAATGCAGCTGAAGCCAGCAGCTACGGCCATGGATGGCGATGGCGATGGCGATGGCGTGAGAAGCCATGTGAAAGTTATCGAGAGCGCTAGAAGAAGACTGCGATGGCCCTTTGATGGGTTTGTGAGGTTTTTGGGTTTGGCTTTTACTTTAGTTGCTGCTGTTGTTGTGGGTGTTGATAATGAGTCCAAGATTCTCTCTGTTACTCTCATTAAGAGCTTGCCTCCTATCCATTTTTATGCTTCGGCTAAGTGGCAGTACATGTCTGCTTTTAAGTAAGTTTTCGTTGTTTCGCTGTTGTTTGTGATGTTTTGAGATGCCTTCTTGGTGTTTGATGAAATGCCTCTATGAGAGTTTTTAGTGTTTAGAGTCAATTATTGCTGAGTTATACTTACTTTGTTCTGATACCGATCGAGCCTTGTGATTTTCTTCTACCCTATACGACATAATGGGTTCTTGTTGCGTTGTTTGGTTTGTAGTTTTAAGTCATAACGTTCTTCTAAGAATGATACTTACCTACTCGTCTCGTGGGTGGAAACTCACAATGACCATTGTTGTGAAATTATATATTAAGAGTCTGCTTGGAATGACTTTTTAAGTGTTAAAAATATATACTTTTTCGCGCGAAAATATGTTTTTAAGATTTGAAAAATCATTTCAAAATCGATATTATCTTTTTAGGATTTTCCCTCAAAGTGAGTGAGAGATTTTCAAACCCTCGTAAAGAGTGTTCTGTTCTTCTTCACAATCGATGTGAGATTTTCACACCCTCATAAGCATTCATTATTTCCTTCTACGTGCCCTTCTTCAAATGCCTACACTACAATATATTGTGTGATTCAACCTCATTTATGTTCCAAAAACGTTCTTTTCTTTTTGTATTTCGATCTTTTTTTGTGGTTGAACCTCTAATTTTCTTTCGCTTAGGTACTTTGTGGTGTCGAACTGCATAGCATGTGCTTATGCTGCAGTATCCTTGGTGTACTCGGTTAAGACTCGAGGTCAAAAAGACGATCAAATGAGGTCGATGTTGCTCATATCTTTTGACCTGATCATGGTGGGGCTATTGTTCTCTGCCGATGGTGCTGCTGCAGCCATCGGAGTCATCGGTCGAGATGGGAACTCGCATATGCATTGGATAAAAGTCTGTGGTTTCTTTGAAGGTTACTGTCACCACTTCACAGCTGCACTTGTCATCTCCATTGCTGGTTCTGTCATGTTTCTTTGTTTGGTTGTGCTTTCTGTTCTGAATCTTCACAAGAAATGAAATTAGGGGATTGAATGTTTTAGTTTGTTGGTTGGGAGTTACTAGATTTGACTTCAACCTAGAGTTAGTATGGATTGAAGTAAATATGCTCCTTCCGACTCGTTTGCGCATTTCATCGACTGGTGCAATGCTTATGATAACATATTAGAAATCATAATGAGATTTTGTGACGTGAGATTTTTGTTGAAATTCTGTGTAAAATATAAATAAATAAACAATAGATACATGTCTATATACCATTAACTCGAGCACAAACGAGAACAAACCTAGTATTAAATACTACCAAGACGGTTTTTCTTTGTGTGGAAGAACAATTCTTTTTTGTCAGGTTTTAGATGATACTGATAAAGAGTAAGACAAGCATTAAAGTATCATATACTTCAAATAGTCATTAGATCTAATCCGAATTCTCTTTTTATCGAAAGCTTAGTTCGCATTCGACTAGAGTTGTGTTCGGTTTTATGAATGCACTACAAGGAATATGATTCTCATTCAAACCTTATAACCATTAATAGCAACCAATTACACATGGAAATAATAGGTATCGAGAGTTTATTTACTCGGGAGAATACTAAATAGGGTGAAGAACATCTATTCCAAGTTCATTAGACATTGCTAGTTCAAATATAGCTCAATAGAAAACACATCAATTGTCATGTCAATGATTTGATTTCCCATCTTCAAAAGGGATGGAAACTCTCTTTCGTTCTATTACCTAGTCAAAATGATAACGAACTTCCACTCCTCGCATATCCCCTCGTATACAAGGCATGTATGCAACTAATTATTGGTAGTACATTGTCCTACTTTACCCTTACCTACCATAAATTCTGACAGCCAGAGACCCAACAAAATTATTTAATATCAAACTAAATCATGGCATGGTTGCTAGAATTTAACTTTGATTGTATAGTGTTCGAGCAGTTCACCATCCATCTTCTCAACTATATCCTCTTTAATGGAAATCATCATTCATTTATCTATCTCTTGTTATACTTGAAATCCAAGTATTCAAACAAGGATTTGTTGAGATTCATGTTATATTCACATCTGTAAAATGTATCTAATATGATATATATTTTTCAAGATGAATGCTAAATGTTACAATGAAAAAAAAAAAAGAAAAAAAAGAAATCTGAGACTCTTCCTATAGAAGATCGCACTACTTAACTTCATGTGACTGAATTCATAGGTATAAACCAATCATAGTTGACTTCCTAAATGGATCAATGACTCCAATAATCAAACGTTCAACATAACCTAGTTGTTGAGATTAAGAGAGCCTCATACTTCTTTACCTTCAGTTTTCATTGACGTCTCCAGTAGAAATCCTCCTAGTATTGAATGAATTGCACTGACTGCACTTGTGTCCCAAAATGTGAAAACGAACTTTGCTCGTATGGCTGCAGTCGTTGCAAAGAATTGATACCTGTTTAGCCAAGTACACAGTTAAGTTAGAAGATTTCATTCTTGCGGTAATCTAAACATGTATACAAGCAACTACCTCGTGGCTGTACTCCTCCGGCATCGGTGTGCAGTCAATCTAGATAAGATAGAAACGATTTTCAAATTTAAGATAATATCGCAAAAGATCTATGGTAAAGAAAACATAATTAAGATAACCAAAAATCTATGGAATTTCGACACCAGAATATGGCAGAAGAAACATGTCAGAATTTGCAAATAGATAGAAATACCAGTTGGCATCCCAAAAAGTAAGTATCCAATAAGATCTATTTTACCATCCAATAACAACTTGATAACAGGTAATGGGTAAATGGGAAATGAGGGGAAAATAAACATAAGAGAAAATTTCATTCAAGTGGACGAACATGATTTAAGGTCGTATAAGATCAAGTCAAGTACTTGTCTGTAACAGAATATATATAGCTCTCACGGACATCTTCCTCTTTCATTTTTATTATACATGTTAATGCCTCTATATTCCTCTAAACTCAACTTTAAGGCATAACTAAAGCCCTGAATCTACACTCATTTCTTAAATCTCTTTCTTCATGCAGTCACTCAGTTAGAATTCTATTGAGATATTGAGTCTGCAACCACCAACTTTCAAAGAATCAGCCCAATACATGTAATCATACATCAAGACAAAGAAAGAAACGAAAAGATTGGTCAGGAGGTTGAAGAGTGGGTACAATGTTCAATGATAAGATATATATTCTAATTTCTAAGGTTGCTAAAATTTACGTGAAGCCACCTGTTCTACCATATTCACTAACTGGGGAAACTGCTCTATGGATAAAAAAGACAGTAATCTAATTGCCTTCTACATGCCACTTTTATCACGCCTAAACTAAGATGTAACACACCTCCATTTTCAGCAATGCCCAGCTTGCAGACATGTCCATAACTGTCTTCGAGCAAATAGGACAACGGTATCTGAGAGACAGATACAACTTCATTATTACAAGAGAACTGGAAATCTTAATGTAATTCAAAACAGGAAACTTAGAACCAGTTTGGTTTGAGAATAAAAGGCAATGGATATAATAGAAAATAGAGTTGTATGTAGCATATTCAAAGTTTTTAGAAACATGTTTAATAGTAGATTCAGAAACTGGAGTTTGGATTACTGATTCTGTGATTCCATTTCTCTGAAGCACTCCAAATGTATTGTGTGACCACAAGGCATAACAGTTGTGTCTTTTATTGAGTCAAAAAGAAACTGCAAGCATCAATAAAATTGTTAGAAGAGAACAGTTAAGATTATACTTCCCTGAGAAAAGATGCATTCTAAAAGGACAAACCTCATAACAGATGGGGCAAAAACTTTTCATGGAGTTCTCAACACACATGTGGTTATCGCGCAGAGGAGTGGAATAGCAAGATCCTATATTTATATAAAAAAAAAAGTTAATTCATCTGAACGGTTTGTTCGCTCAATCGCTCACATTTTACTAATTGTTTCGGTCTCATATGGCCTCAGTGTGTGTGCCTATTTTATTACATAGTATCAAAGACTTTACAGACAAACCAGAGAAATCCTTTTGCTACATTTACCTCAAACAGTAAATGAATAACACAACGTGTATTTCTAGCTAACCATCAGGAAAATTGAATGACATACCACATTTTTCACAGTGAAAGAAATTTTCACGACCACCAACCCTGAAAATCATATAACAAAGAACACATGTGTTGAGAAACTTAGCACAGAAAGCTGAGATTACATTAGAACTAGAACGGGAAATATGCACACGAACCTACAGATACCACACGCATCACAATGAAACTGCATTTTCCTGGTCTGCATTCATAGCAGAATCTATTAGCATCTAGGATAAGAAAACCATTCGGTTCCACAGTTTAAAATTGAAAATTAGTTCTTAAAGAAAGTGAAACAGAACAAAGTAAGAAAGAAACAGATTGATGGAAACTTCTCCTACATCATCATCGTAGAATTTGCAGATGCCGCAGAAGTATTCTCCCATATTAACATTGCACTTGCTACAAGACTTAGCAACCTATAATAAACCAAATATAAACGCTTAGCAGAGCAAAAAACAAGAATATCTAAACGCAATCAATGGAAATTATCCCAAGAACAACAAAAAAAAATGTCCCCCAAACCTCTTGCTCTGTGTTGCAAATCAAGCAAACCACCTAAAGCAACAATTCCAACAAAATTAATAAATTCACATCACGATATGCTCTAAAAGATGTCATATTCACAACAAAAAAAAAAAAAAAAAAAAAAAAAAAAAAAAAAAAAAAAAAAAAAAAAAAAAAAAAAAAAAAANAAAAAAAAAAACAATAGAACAGCGTACAAACAGACTTGTCTAACGTCCTGCCGAACGAGTTCGTGACGGTCCTTAGGATTGCTCAGCGAAGTCTAAAATCAACGAAAATTTCAGAAAATTCAGAAAACTACCAAAGAAAATTACAGAAAGTTCGAGTTTAACAGCATATGCAAAATCCTTTCTAATACATCTCTCACAAACAAACGCACGCAACACAAGGGCATAGAAAGAAGAGAGACATACCATGGCCTCGTTGTGGCAATGGCGACAGGTAAAGATTCGGTCGCAACATGGGGCTCGGATTCTGCAACGTCTCCTATAATGCTCGCATCTAATTGAAATCGAAAACAAGTTACTAATAACAAAAGCGAGAACAAAGAAGAAGAAGAAGAACAACAACAAATGATACAGAAATCGATACCCGTGCTGAAATTTTCCGAAATCCTCTCTCCCGGCAGATTGGGGCACAGGGGAGTCCTCTTGTTCCATTGGAGACCGTCTCCCTGTTCGAGCTCTTCGGCTTCGTTTGAGAATAATTGCAAAACTAAAAATTGTTTTATTATGATTTTCTTTTTCTTCTTTCCTTTTTAATTTTTAAAACCTCTCACGGACTAAATAAAATATTGTTTTTTTACTCCAATTTTATTTTAATTATTAAGTTTTAGAAAGGGAAAATAAATAAATAAATAAAGTAAAACCCACTTTATTATAATTCCATTTTATGTCCTTTTCAAATTTAGTATTTTTTAAAAAAAAATTAATAAAATATATATTATTCGAGTTTTAGACGTTTACATATACCATTAATAAGAAGACGTAAATTTATAAATGTTTGACATTAAAAGAGTTTGACTTTTGAATAATGTTCGACATTAAAAGAGTTTGACTTTTGAATATTTTTGTTCTGAGGTGTGTTGACTTAAATTTTATTCTTTTTTAATTTTTTATCCATAAAAGTGAGAAAAAAATAAAAATAAAAATAAAATTTGTATTTTACTTTTTATTTCATTTTTAAATATATTTTTTAATGTTTACAAATAATAATAAGTAAATCAATGGATATTATGGAATTTGTATTTTAATAATTTAATATAATGAAATAATTTAAAAGACTAAATACACCCAGAGAGAAAAAAAAAATATATTCATCAAATAAATAAATTAACGAATAGAATAAATCCCAATTTTTACAGAACCAAATCCATCAAATTCACAGGAACAGCCCTAAAACAACGAGCACAGATCCAACGCCAATGGAAGCGATTCGGCTCCGATTCGCCGCCGAGGAACGGGTGCCAGTTGCTACTGGTCGCATCCGCCTTTTGATATGAACATTCATCTTCCTTTCGGGGGAGGACTCGACACTGTTATCTGCAATCTGATGAGCCGCCGTCTGAAGGACGTTTCGGCGGAGCATCCCGGTGAGAGAATTTGAATCGCCGCTGCGATCGACGGCAGAAGCTGTTAGGGATTCGGAGAATAAGAGAAGAGCCAGAAGAGCTACGGAAACTAGGGATTTGAGAGCGGCCATTTGTGCGATTTGTCGATAGAGATGAGAATGGAGGAATTGAAGATAAGGTATAATGTTTAATTGTTTGGATTTTATATAGAAACAGAGAAGATTAGGAAGACGAGTATCTGATTCAGCCGCCATTGATGACCATGGATGCCGACGGCGAACAGGTATTTGAATTTCTCCCACGCTTTTTGACGCGCTTTCAGTTTAGTCCATCTGATATTATTTGGTTTTATTAACAAACGCGTAGCTTAGTTTTCTTGGGAGAGGTAGGTAGGAGAAATTTCTTTCTAGCTCACTTTATATATTATTAAATTTTGATAAAATAAACGAATAATTTGAACATTCTAAGCCTGAAACCTGAAACGAATCGAAACGCAATTCCAACAAAACAATGCCAAAAGGCGGCGTTGGGCTTCGATTCGCGGCGGATGCACGGTTATGGCCGCCGATTAGTAATGGTCGGATCCGCTTTTTAATATGAACATTCGTCTTCTCCTCCGAAGAGGACTCGCCGTAGTTCTCTGCAGTCGGCTGAGCCGCCGTCTGAAAGGACGTTCCGGCGAAGCGTCCGGGCTAGAGAATTCGAGCCCTCCCCGCCATCAGCTGTTGAACTGCCTGAGAGTGATTAAAGATGTTCATCCTAAATTCTTTATTTATTTGTGTCAATATTAATTTTTCTCATTTATTATTATTTTTATTTTATTTTCTTAATATCTTTATTTAATTAATTGAGTTCTACAAATATAATTTTAAAAAATTTAAAATTTAATATTACCACCATATTTAACAATTAAAAAATCTATAACGTTTTAAAATTAATTAAATAATTTTATTAAGCAGGGTGGAGCAGAAAATCAGGTGTAGATAGGAAAACATAATCTCGTCTCCAAGCCTAGCCTACGTATGTGATAGTTAAAAAATGTTCATCACTCACTCTCCATTCTCCGTCTAGATGGGAGGACCTCGGCCCGTAGGTAAATTGTTGGAGTGATTGGAGCTACTTTCGATACAATATTTATCGAGTAAATTGAAAATTTTATTTTATTATTAAAAATGGACAAAATGTAACAAAATATTAAGAAAATATAGGAAATGAATTTAATTAAATTGGTAAAATACAACCCAAATTTTTTATTAAAAAATAATAAATAAATAATCCGATGACAAATTCAGAGTAGTGAATCACCATTATTCACTTCACAAAAACAAACCAAATACAGTGAAGAGACACAGCAGAGAGCCGACCCCAAACGACGACGTTCGGCTCCAATTCGCCGACGATGGACTTGGACCTTCGGCTCGCCTAACAGCTCGTCGGGCTCGCTTTCTGATCTTTTGTTCAAAAGAGTACTGATTTCCAATTCCACTCTCTGCAACTTGATGACGCTCCGCCGTCTGAAGGGTGTCCCGGCGAAACACTCCGGCAAGAGGACTGGGAGCCACGCTGTGATCGGCGGCGGAAATGGGTAGGTGTTCAGAGAGCAAGAGAAGAGCTAGAAGAGCTATGGAGATTAAGGATTTGATCGTAGCCATTTGAATTGGGAGTGGTTGATTAAGGTGAAGAATTAAGGAAGCATTATTTATAATCCGAGAAATGTTAGGATTAATGAGTTTTAGTTGGTCGGATTTGACCGGCGGCGAGTAAGCTTTGAATTCTTCCGTTTTCAAATCAATCATCCCACCTGATAGGTGTGTGGGAAAACTATTGGGTTGATGGCCTTTATTTATTATTTTTATTAAAATAATAATAATTGGGTGGATTGTCTTAGACGAACACGACTCTCCATAATGATATGATATTGTAATTGTCCGCTTTGAACATAAGCTCTAGTGACTTTGCTTTGGGCTTCCCCAAAAGGCCTTCCTCCACAATGATATGATATTGTCATTGTCCGCTTTGAACATAAACTCCTATGACTTTGCTTTAGACTTCCCTAAAAAGCCTTCCTCCACAATGATATGATATTGTCATTGTCAGCTTTGAACATAAACTCTCATAACTTTGCTTTAAGCTTTTCCCCAAAAGACCTTCTCATGATGACTTTGCTTTAGGCTTCCCCAAAAGGCTTCGTACCAATGGAGAGAGTATTCCTTGATTATAAACCCATGATCATTCCCTAAATTAGCCGATTTGAGACTTTTATCATCCAACAGATTCGACACTATTAATTTGAATGGTATATTTTTTTATTAAATTATATTTTTAATCCGAGCAAGTAAAAGGCCCTAAAGTTTGATTTCTTTTTTTTAATTATTTATTTCACTGCAAGTTCTCAAAAAGCAACATTTTTGCATTGAATTGACTACAAAAATAATGGTTAAACTAAATTAATAAAGATATTATTGGCATGTAAGGGTACAATAAATGGTTAAATTCAATAATAAAAGATACTATTATTACGTAAAGATAAAATTAATTGTTATACGGAAAAATGATTTAATTTAAATGACACTTAATTTCAAACAAATAAGAAAATAGAGGAGCATTTAAAAAAGATAATAAAATAACCCACCTAAGCTCAACCCTCCAAACAAATACCCTTTTTAAGGTTCTTATGCCCATTGAAAATCAAAATTGATATTAAAAAAAACATGTGATTCTAAAAGAAAGAATAACTTTATATGAAAAATAATAATAATAATAATAATAATAATAAACAAACCATCCACTCTAGCCATATTGCAAAGAGTGGGCCCCATATCCCAATTCTTAGAACAAAAAAAAAACATAAAAATCAAACTGATTTCATCTCAACCATAGAGACGAAATAGAATTAATTCTTGAATCATACGTACCAAAAAAGTCATTTAACTCAAAATATCATACGAAATAAAAGAATTCACCCTAGAAATTGAAATGTGTATCAATTTTTACTCCAAACTTTCAATTTTATCGAAGTTGTAATTTGAACTAAAACAAGTATTATATAAAAAAAATTGCAAACTTTGCCTCCTAACATATTGCTTTCATATGCCTTCAATGAATATGAAATAAATATAACACAATATGGAACTTCAAAGAAGAACGGCACTAATTAATGCTCAATGCTAGAGTTACTGATTAATAGAATTATTTAAAAGTCGATTATGAGTATCCATCAAACTTAAATTTGTGCAAAATAAAAAAAGAATGTAAGAAGTTACACATATATAGTATAAAGTTCAAATATCAGTTGTCTAAATATGTTTAGAATACATTTTAGGGGTCCTATTTTTTCCTCAGTTCCTTTTTTTCCAATTTATTTTATTCCTCTAACAAAATCCTGTTTTATCTCCCATCCAGCTCTCCAAGCCATAAAAGAAAAAAAGAAAAAAAAAGAAAAAAAAACAAACGGGTGAGATTAATTGACAGATTTCTTCCCCAATCTTAGGAATTTCATTGTTGGACCCACTAATGACTTGATTCTTTCTTAATTGGCTACAACGCCACTGAATGTTCTCTGGTTGGATTTTGTCCAAAATCCTAACCATTCTACCACTATTTTGGTTCTTTTTCCCTCTCCAAAATAAGCCAAGTATTCCTCTACTAATTATCTGAACAAATTCTTTCCATTCTCAGAAAAGCTAATGCAAATCATAAAAGAAAAAACTTTCGAACAATCAGAGATGGTAAATAGTAAAGAAACAACATAACAGAACCAGATCCGTCGTGATCAAAATCCAACATTTTACTACTAAAAAAAACTTCCAAGAACTAATTTGAGCAATATTCTTTATAATTTAAAAAGGGAAGTACCTGTATAAGGGTGTCGTGGAGATGCTCGATCGATCATCACGAAGCTTGCCTTCAGCTGAGCCTGCACAAAATCTATGCTAACGATATCGACTGCTGAAGGGAAGACTATCACAGACATAAAAAAGAAAGGAAATCAAAAGGGAATAAATATCATGGAATTTGATGCCTATCTTCATATGAAAAAGTAGAAGAATCTGCAGCCCCACATGCCGGAAAAGTTGAGCATTTTTTCCTTCAACTTTTGTAATAGCACGTGGAGCATTGCTATGTAGAATTATCTCATAGTGACATTTATGTTGGTTTTTACTGATCATTACATTTCGCATTAATCTCTTCCTAATCAATATTCTTAAAAAATACCAAGACCCAACAAGTAGTCCAACTGGCTCTTTGACAAGAATATTGTTTGTATCTGATCAATGGAGCATCCTAATTTAACGAATACGATCAATGCATGTAGCGTTATCAGGCACTTGGATACTCAGACTGAGCCAAAACATCGAAAGTATTGAAAGTATAGCCACGAGTATGTCGTACCTGGGGTCGCTTATGCTTTGATACTTGCAGACAGATTTTCCAGCTACTTTAGATCTCAAAGAGTCTGACAAGGAAGGATTAGTAACAAAAAACGAGGCTACACCATGATATGACAAAATTAGGAACAAAAGTTCAGTTGCGTATTGGTTTCATATTAAGGAAAGGAGGAGAGGCACAGAGTGCAACTTTGTCAAATGCTCAGAGACCAACAGTGAAAATATAAACACAATAAAATAGGAGCTGACTTCATTAATAATGACAAACATATTACACACTACACAGCTAAACAATTGCTACATAATTCTTGACACATAAGACATCACATAACTATTCGTTATTAAGCTTGAGCCAACTTATTAGCTTTCCTTCTCCAACAGAATAGTGAATAATTTAATTAGAATTAGTATTTATTCAAAGCATGGCTTTGCACCAGCATTTTGGTCAAATCACCGCTAAGGTGGTGTGACATGATTTCATTAGTAGATCCGACCAGCTTTCCGCCGATGAACACGGCTGGTACTGGTGCATTGCATCCCAGCCTCATGAGAGCTTTCTCTATTTCCCTGCAATCAGGGTCTTGGTCAATCTCATACACCAAAGGATTGACTCCAAGTTCCCCAAATAGAATGTTAACTGCATATGATAGGCAGCATGAACTCTTGCTGAATATGACCACACTCCTCTCTGCAACCAACCTTTTAACCTTATCCATGCCTTCTTCTTAATATGATAGAGTTTTCCTTGCAGATGAAATGAAACCCAACAACAAAAGTATACTGGATATCTAAGGTTTCTTTCAAGTTTGTTTAAAACCTTATAACCTTTTTGGACCAAATTTATTCAAATTTGGTCCAAATATGGTTATATAGGCTTTAAATACTGAAGGAAAAATGTGCAAGAGAAAACTAATACCGATGCTTGCTGTATTATGAGTTTGAGCTCGCATGCAAGACTATTTATAGAGACAACATAAGGAAGATTGCTTTCTTTTTATATATATATTTATATAAAAGAACGTTCAAAAGAGTTTGTGCTTTCCTTAGATGCTCAAACTAATAAAAGCAACTTTTTAATTTTACTGTTACAAACAGGCTGGACAAGTTGACAGGTCTTTTAATTCAGTGGGCAAGACTATTTTATGATGCTGATATACGAATAATTAACCATATGATATATGTAGATTATAATTTAATCACACTTGTATTAGTAATGTAATTAAGTGGCGATATTTATCCTATCAATCTTTGTCTGACGTGTAAAAACAATGACCGTGTCTTCCACTTTGCAGAGTTTGTGGAAATGAGAATATAGCTATCAAGAAACAATAAAACAAAAGCAAGAAATTCTGTAATGCCAGTCAATAAATACCAGATTCTCCAATCACCTTCTTTGAATCCTTACGAAGAAAGGCTTCAGTGGCTGTAGTTCTCTGTATTCTGTCCACCAACTTGTATGATTCCTTGCATGTGGAGCTTGCTAAGCTTCATTTACCTAACAGAGTTAAGTTCCACAGCCTGGTGATCATACAAATATATGAATTGGAATGATTGAACTTTCCCCCTTTATTCAATTGACAGACTTCTCTGAAAAATAATAGCTTTATAAAATCTTCTCCAATGTAATATCTAGTATATAACCATGCTCATACTGTCAACAGAGCATATCCTGTTCTTGGTTACATGTACAGACACGCTCTATTGATACTTTAGATGAGTGTACATATATACATATATAGCATTGAACAATTAAAGCATAATGTTTTTTCCTGAGCTGAACAACACTTGGGAGTGGGGATTCAAACCTCTTACTTACTTTTTGGTCGAAAACATGTTGGCTGCACAATAAAGCATAATTCAATGCATTTATTGATTTTGTCTCCAAAATTGGTTTTGGCTCAAGATATTTAAAAGGTTCATGGCAGGCACAAAAGTTACAGCATCACCAGGTTGTCCCTGAACTAGTAAAGGATCTAAATAACTAAATCTGAAATGTTATGCGCTGATCAATCAAATTGACCCCAGCCACAAGTGATGCTTAAACTAGATCACTAGTATCTGAAGCTCAATTTATAAGGCAGAAATGTCATGTGCATGTCTTTATCAACATGCCTTGCCTCATAATTAAGTATTATGATGTGTACAGACAGGTTATCAGTCTGGCAGCAGTATGAAGATCTAATGAAAAGCACAACCGTCAACAAGTACACAGTTTTGCCAATGACAACTTCAGACAGTTCAATTTGCAAGAAGAGACTTTTCTTCGCAAGTGCATAATTCCTCAGTGGTGCATCTTCCTATTTTAATCAATGGTAGACTTGAAAAACAGAACTACCAGTTTTACCCACAAAAACCTCTCATGCTGCTGCTCTATCTTATTATTCACTTTTTAGAACAAAATCAGTCAATGAAGACTAATCCTACGTAGACAGTGTAGTGGGCTTGTTGGAATCAATATTTAATATTTTTTCCTTTTTCTTTGTAATGCATGAAGAGGTAAACAATATTGAGTTCAAGGAAAAGATAACCTACATTTAGATCTCAGGGTAAGTATGGCTTCATTTTATACAGTTCAGTAAGTAAACTCAAGAACTATCAGAGCCTTCTTACAACATTTTGTACGAGCCTTTTCAACATTATAAAGGCAGGGGGGAAAAAGGACAAAACGAAACAAAGAAAGAACCACCTGGTTTAGCTTTTAGTAGCATTACAACCAGATGGCCTTCGCATCTATCAGCATTTGTTTCAGATCCCCATTAACGTGGAGAGAAATAACATCTTTTGCTGAGCCTATAAATTTTCCTCCTATGAACACAGCTGGAACAGAGGGGTTGCACCCTAGACCTCTAAGAGCCCAATCAATTTCTCGCCCATTTGCTTCATGGTCAAGCTCGTGAATAGCAGGGCTTGCACCAAGCTCATAAAAGAGTGTCTGGATGCTATGGCATATGTAGCATGAGCTCTTGGAAAAAATCACTACTGCTTTCTGAGATGCCAAATTTCTCAATCTATCCATTATAATTCAACCTCTCTTCTTCCTTCCAAAAGATATTTAAACCCAAATATCTAAAGATAGGTGAAATGGCTGCAGTTATACTAACAAAAGCAGGAGGAAAAGAGAAAAGCCAAAGGCTTGTAGAGGAGCAAGGAACAAGAAGCTGAAAGAATGGGAGTAAGGTTGTATGTTTGCTTAGGCTTTGACATGGTGACTTTGCATAAACGAATGTATTTATAAAGGCTGGTGAAGGGCTAGTGGATTGAACT
This sequence comes from Cucurbita pepo subsp. pepo, assembly GCF_002806865.2. Lineage (NCBI taxonomy): Eukaryota > Viridiplantae > Streptophyta > Magnoliopsida > Cucurbitales > Cucurbitaceae > Cucurbita > Cucurbita pepo. The sequence goes on along the minus strand of NC_036649.1, from coordinate 8,157,967 downwards.
GTTTAGTCGAAACAATTTGGAAGACATGAGTAATTGGATAGAAAAGTGCAAGTTCCTTCAGATAGTTGTTTTGGATAAGGAAAATGGCCCTTATCGATGATTTGCTTGATAGTGACCCTCTTTTCACAAACAAAGTTGCATATGGTATCACTTAATCTAAAGATGTATCCTTCAATCTATGTAAAACCCCGTTATAGTTGGAATAAAGAAGATACATAACACAAAAACATTACCAGAAAGCACTTCTATTTGGCCAACTGGAGTGATGGCATCGGCCATCAAGAATATCAATAATTTCATAACTAGCCTTAATGAAATCTCGAGCACAAAATATGGAAATATAATTTGATTTATTATAAGCTAAGTGAAAACATCAGTAAAATCTTTTTACAACCATGATTGATGGAAGGTCTCTCCCTTTGAAAGAAGGGTTAGATGTCGGTCTCTTCATATCAGAACAATGTCAACCCCAATTCAATTCACACTTGAAATTTGTTAGAAAGGAACAAAGCTACGAGGACATGGCATCAATTCATATTGGACATGCCTGCAACTTGAACAATGCAGTGAATTCTACGTCTACAGCTGATGTGGAGATTAATAAGAGTTTAGCCAGTTCATTTCCATCACTGTATTCATCGGTCCCATAAACATATGGATCAGAACACCTTAGTAGGGACATCAATTATCTCCACCCCCTCCAGGAAGGAAAGTAAAATGGAAAAATATAAAACTGAATGACGAAACTCGGACAGATTCTTACATATCTCCATCAAACAAACTTTTGAGGCATTGAGATGTTATTTCTAGTAAAATATGAAGATAAAATGCACGATGCTCACTGGTATATTAAAAGCAAGGGTCACCATTTCCATTGATTCTCCCTCATTAAGATTCTGCTGCAAACTTTTTCTTGTCATCAGTTGAGGATAAGGCCAGCATTTCAATTAACCCCTACACCATCCTCTCAAACCCTCTTTATTTCACCTATAGAATCTTAGATATCAATGCATCTTCATCTTTGTTCTACATGATCTAAAATGCATGAAAATTCCAAGATGGGAATATTCTACTAGTTTGCTGCCATCATTTAAAATTGGAAATTCATAGATATCACTGTGCTCAAAGCTCATTAAATAAGTAGTAAACAACATGATATTCAGATTTCTCTCTAAGTGGACTCTATTTTTACAGTTAGCACTCAAACAAATCTTCAACATATAGCCAATATAGTGTAACATATTTTTAAATGATAATAATAATAAAAAATAAGTATATTAAGTATCTCTACGTATAGGATGAACTTTCAGTTTTGTAAACATCAATTATAGAGAGAAAGTTTGTCCATAAGAATATTATAGTTTTCCAAGTGTCACAATTTCCAAATTATCGAGGGAGACTTCGATAGAAAATTCCACCAATCAAATGTTTTGGTCATCATTATTAAATCATCGCCACTTCTAAAAGCTTTAAAAAAAACCTAAGGCAAAGTAAATCATTTATATATTCTCAAACAATTCTAAAGTATATTCAATTTACTACATTTTCAACACTACACCGCTTCCCAAATATGAGGCTGATGTTAACTTGATTCACGAGATGATCAATAATAATATGGAGTAAATAACATCCCAGAATTCTGAGCTAAAGCTTAATTATCAGCTCCAGAACCTGAGTTTTCAATCTATCATGAATTTAGTCATTTAATACATTCTCCACAAAAATCTTCTAAGTGAGTGAACAACATACATTGCTTGCCGTTCATAGTGTTGAATCCATTCAATTCTCCACAAAACCTATCTCGCATAATAATCTGGACGCGTCACGCGGAGGCTGTGCATATCCTCATCCTGATACAAGGAATAATCTAAAGCTAGATAAGTCAGCTTCCAACTGGTTATATAAATGGTGGAGAAGGGAATGTCAACGAATGAAGGAGGCGGATAGAGATGCAAAGCGTGAATCTCAAGATTAAAGAGATGTGACTAAGAAGTCACCATCAAAATCAACAGATTCAACAAATTCAACAAGTCCTCCTTTGAAACAATTGAAAACTTCCGCTCTTAAGTTTCTTAAATCCGTCAGAAACGGAAGAAAATTCATCACAACAGAGCAAATTTAAGCGGTAATTGCTTAAAGTGAATTCACTTACAGATTGATAAGAAGCGGAGCCTTCTTCAAGTTGAGAGATTCCACTCCAATAATGTAAACGTATAATTGAGTGATCAAGATTCGAGAGAGCGAGTGAAACGAATAGTCTCCATTTACAAAGATGCGGCGCTGTCTTTTCATGCTCCAAAATTTTCAATCGCTTTCACCGCCTTGGCATTTGTCTCAGGAGAATTCGAGTTTG